>NC_136477.1:70516303-70604358 GCF_902686455.1 Sciurus vulgaris
ACATAAGAGGGTAACAATGAAGAACAATAAAGAGACCTACCTGAATTTCTAATTTGTAAACATGCTGAATTCCATCTTGCAAAGAAACTCCACAATGTCCAGTATTAGACTTTCTTATAGCAAGGATGACTTTCAGTTACATACACACAACTTTCAGGTTTTTGTAAGATTGAAAGTGTCTCAAAAGTACAAAACAAGAATTTAATTTATGTTTGGTGCTTTATTTCAAATTAAGATTTGGATCAATAGTATTAAAATCAAAGGTGCATTCCCTGTAATGGTGTATGAAGACTGACACTGAGCACATTAAATGAAAGAATCATTATACTGTTAAATCAAAAAAGTTTTACCCAGGTTTCCAAACTTTTCAAAATTTTGTACATTAGTTGTTTAAAAAAGAACAGAGATTCCCTGTCAACTAAGTCTACTATTTTCATTCCTGCTGTTTATTTTCTATTACTTCTACCTTTTATTATTACTTACTGTTTATTTATTACTTTTTACTTATTATTTTCTTGCATTTTGTTACTGTGGAAGATAGAATGTTTCTAAGTTAGTAGCATTACAGATAGTGACAAGTTAAAGAAAAAGCATATTTTAAGAATTTCTTACCCTTCAATGAAATATTTTTATTTCTAAAGTTATTTTTAAGAAATTTTAACTCATGCAATTCCCCATGACAGCACAGACAGGAGACTGCTAGGAGGCTAAACAAACAGATGCCTATTGTGTTACCAAGAAAGCAAAATATTTTCTGTTTCAGTAAAAGATTTTAAGCCTATTAAAAATTACACATTTCCTCTCAAACTGATAGGATACTTTCAAGAATTGAAAGCTTCATTCCTCCTAATTTTGTTACCTTTTCAGAGCAAGATATAATTCTTTAGACATCAATGTTCACAATTTTCCAGGTTGGCAAAACCATACACTTAGATGATGAACAAGAAAGTCTTACATTTTTCAAATAAGAATTTATTTACCTTTCCATGTTTTTCTAATTTGATGTAGGTTTCCATTTTCCCAAGCCAAATTTCTGACTGCAAGCAAAACTATGATAAGTTGAGTATTTATTCTTAAAATTTATCTCTTCCTCAACATCTAAAACTCTCCAATTCTACAGTGTTTAAGAATAGAAACAGTTGGTTACAGTCAAATTGTTGAACATCTCTAATGTTTGAAAATATACTTGATGTTGGAATATTGAAAGGGTAGTAAGCATCAGTATTCATAATTGAAACAGTCAACCTACCTTACACATGGATTGGATAATGGTCTGCTGTGAATGCTTTGTTTTATTTTAAGAACCCAAATTTTAAACTACCACAGATTTTAAGATACTAAAGAATCTTATAAAATTACTATTTGATTTTTCTTTTAAAAAAATCACAAAAGAGCAAGGCTGGGAATATGGCTCAGTTGGTAGAGTGCTTGCCTTGCAAACACAAGAACCCAAATTTTAAACTACCATTTTATTTTAAGATACTAAAGAATGTTATGAAATTACTATTTGATTTTTCTTTTAATGAAATCACAAAATATCAAGGCTGGGGATATAGCTCAGTTGGTAGAGTGCTTGCCTTGCAAACACAAGGCCCTGGGTTCAATCCCCACTACCACCAAAAAAATAATAATAATAACAATTTTCTGACCAATCTTTAAATTTCTATGGAACCTTGAAAAAAAAAAGAGGCTAAAAAGATGAGTTTCAGGTTCTCCAATCATAATACACTTAAAAAGAAAACCAATTTACATTCTACTGTAGATCAGGAAACATGCAAACACAGATCCAATAATGTAAGTCTCATTTTTCTCTCCTTAAAAGTTTAAAAGTGAGTTCCTAAACTCTTTCTTTTAAACCTTAAACTCACTACTTATTTTTTATGGAGTCAATAAATGAGGTAGATGGAATATATCAAAATATGTCACAAAAACACAATATATCCAATACATATTTAAAAAGAAAATTTAAAAAAGTAAGCAAACTTAACATCAAAGATTGGAAAAACAATATAGACAGGTGGAAAATAGGAACTGAAAGAAAAAACTTAAAAAAAAAAGTAAACAGAAGCCAAGAAAAAGAATTTCCTTAAAATTGTTTTCTAAAATCCCTTTGCAATAGAAGATACAATAATAATCTAAAAAAGGATTCACTTCTTTCATAGAAGATGCTAATGTCTTTAAATAAAATGCTAGTGAAAGGAAGTAATGCATAACTTCAGTTTTCATAGGTATATAAATCATATTAAATTATTAAAATATTGCATTGTACTCCAGCCCTAGAGAATCAAATTTGCAATTTTCTGGAGTTCTCAAATAAATAAAACTGATACTTGATGATTAGACTTGGCATCATTTACTACTTTAGACAAAACAATAATCTTTCCAAAGTTGAATGGCCAAAAGTAGAGGAGGTCCCACAAAGCAATTGATTTTATCCTTTTGTTACAATGACATACACCAAGTTAAAATGATGTAGAAAACTGCAGGTCCAACTAAGAAGTTCTTAATTCAAATCTCAAAAACTAAAACTCTAGTCATAGGTACTATACTACTACATGACTGAAAAACTGCTTCTGTTTGCTTTTATTGTTACCTTTTTGCCTTATGTATATGATGCTTTTCATGAAAAACATTATATTAGAAAAATGAAGTTTTAAAACCATCATATACTACCTACCCAGGTACTGTCTTGTATGTAATTTATTATTTACTAAATTCTTTCTTTCTACTACCAATAGTTGTGCAGAATAATGAAGCAAAACTATAAGATACAAAAATTTCCAGAAACAAATGAAGATTTTTACTTCAGTATGGAAAATGTGGCCAACAGCCCACTCTCTGGTACATGATAGCCTGATTCCAATAATTTTTCACTTTATATTAAACTTTACAAGGTTAAGAAACTATGATAAAATGACATTATTTTCTTATACATGTGTGGTCTTCAGATGTTTAAACTTACAAACATGGAACTACTGCACTTTCAACTTAAATTTTAAGTTTTGGGTCATCTTTTACTGAGGGAAAATAACACTATGTTGAAAACAAGCGTAAGCCAATATGAACAAAATAATGAGTATCCATGAAAAAAATGTATATATAGTCATTGTCTATAACACAGAGAAGTTCAGGAGAAGACATGACTGACCTAGAAACCTTTTCTTCTCAGTAGTAGGAAATTTTTCTTACTCATTTGTGTATCTTAAGCAAATACTAGACTGCCCTTAATATGAAGTACACTTTGGTCTAGTGGTGATCATGACAAAAACAATGCAGTTTGCTTTAAAGATTATGCCAGTGAAAAAAATAGGTTATATAAGTGATTGACTATAAATTAATTGTTTGAAAGATGAAATGTGACTATACAGTGTAAGGAATAACTTGAAAAGGATACATGAAAGACTTAAGAACCACTCTTCAGAGAATAAAAATTAATGACATTAGAATATACTGAAACTTTTTTTTAAAGTAACTGGTTGGAAATAATTAACTGTGTATTTCAGCTCATAGAGGGGATTTTTAATGTTCCTAACACAGAGAAATAGTGAATATTTAAGGTGATAGATATGCCAGTTAATCTCATCTAATTAGCACACATTAATACATGTATTGAAATGTCAAAATACCAAATAAATCTATAAAATTATGTGCCCATTAAAAAGACATTCATATATAAATAAAAACAATTATTATACTGCAATTATGAAGTTAAATTCAAATAATCAGTCTCTAATATAAACAGCACTACTGAATTCCACCAATGCAAGCAGGTGGAGAATTCAAGCAAAAGGCAGTTACATTAATAAACTATCAGATCTTAATTCAAAGAGTAAAGCATACTGCAATATCCCCACATTTTAAACCCTGAATAGTAATTACTATAATTAATAAATTTTAAATGGAATATTTAGAAAAATGTGATTGCATTTTTATCTGCTGAACACAAGATTAACAATAGATATAATCACTAGCTTATTTACATGCTCTCCAGTGGAAATTATTCAGAGAACAGAAGACAATACTCATTTACTCAACATTTAGCAAGCACGTTAGTTGCTGAGCATACAGTGAAGAAGACACACGTGATCCCCACTTTCATGAGTTCACAATCTAGAATGAGTTGCACCTTATTTTGAATTAAACCTTTGAAAGTTGCATGAAAACAAAAATAATAGCTTAAAAAGGTACAGTGAACTTTGTATTTTAATATAATATAAAATCTCCCTTAATTCTGCTTTCCAGACAAAAAACAATCATTTTTCTGATAGTTCATTGTTCTAAGAAAATACTTCACTTTTTGACAGTCCATGAAAATTCCTATTCTGATAGCTCTTGCAGCAAAAGCACATGAACACTAAAAATATACATACACAAGATAAGTTACAACTTGTAATAGTTCCTCCTATAATTCAGTGTACTTTGTAAGCAGTAGCAAGTGTAACAAGAGAGTTCTAGCTAGCTTTGTTTCTAGCAACATAATTCATGCATCACAGTCATGAAACTGTATTAATAAGGTGGAGATGCATTTCCAGTTTATCTTTAGAACAAGTGAAGAATATGCTGAGGTTCTACAGGTGCCATGTTAAAGGTGAGTATGTATTGAAAAACACTGTGGACAGCAGAAGGTTACTTCAAACACCCATTTCCCTCCCTGTGAGAATTACTGAATTGTTCTGTTTGACAACAATGTGTTCTGCTTGTTGACATGTGGGGACAGAAGAGACTGAAAACTTAATTTTACTCACCATTTTTTTCTTACAAAAATTATCAGTATAGGGATGAGAAATCCACACAGTGGGAAGAAATAAGCACTTCTAATGTGCTAATATTTAATTTTAATATAATGACACAAATGTTCATATATAGAGTTTCATTCTATTGATGTTACACTTAAAAGTCTCATAAAACTTGTACTGGTATGCCATTATTGGAAATGCAACAAAACTCAGATGAATTCTCACTATTGGCATATAATGTTTCCCATTAGTTTAATATTTAACCGTGTTAAGAGAATCCTTCATTTATTATGAGCCATATATAAGTATTACATAATACTTCCCAATCCAGTAACCAGTATCTTTAATATGAGACATGATTACTAAATATAACATTGTATCCTGGATGGGATTCTGGGACAAAAATGGTTGGTAGTAAAAAGCTAGTGAAAGCTGAATAAAATGTGGAGTTTACTAAATAGTAATGTACCAATATTGGTTCCTTAGTGGTACAAAATGTATTAAAGTAACCTTCTACTAATAATAGTAATAACTGGGTATGTGGTGAAATCACTGTATTACCTTTGTAATTTCTCTGCTAATCTAAAATTAAAACAGTTTAATTAAATAGAAAGTCAATAGGAAGGATGAAGTTAAGAAAAGGAGACTGAATACAAAAGAGTTAATAGGTATAACAGATATTTCAATAACCCTGAGCAGATGAGATGGGAAAAAATGGCAACACAATTGAAAAGAAGAGGGTAAGTGTAGACAGATTTTCATGATTGTTATTCAGAAAATGGGGGAGTTTCAGGATTACAGCATTTGGTTTTTCTATTATGTAGAAGAAATCAGCTCCTTGCTTAGAGTAAGACAGTGCTATATATAAAACTGAGGGTCCACTTGAGGTAGATGACCATGGACTTACAGTAGATCCCATCAGCATTCCCTGTCACTCTCTCAAGCAAAAATGAATTCTAGGATTAATTTTCTTAATTCCCATCTAAGACAAAGGGTAAGTTGTGCATGGAAACTTGAACTCTCAATACATGTGAAGAATATTTGTTTTTACCCAACTGCTTTCCATCCATTCTTAACCTCACCCTTGATCTTTATACATGAAGTCTAAGGTTCAGATTTCTATATTGAAGAATAGACCTCACTGAGGAAAAAAATCTAATTTTAGATACATAATGAATACAGAATCTATGTGAACTTGAATTCTAATTGCTGTGAAAAATAATTTTCTTTTGCCATCCCTTTTCCCTTAACCCACTCTTTTACCTACTTCCCACCTTCAAATATAAACACAATGTAAAGATGTTTTGGAAGCCGTCCATGCACGTTGGGGTGACTAGGCGGCGGCAGTGCTGGGACCATGTCCTTGGAGGTGACCAGGGCGACTGCAGGAATGGTGCTAGGCTTTGATGACAGTAGGAAAAGAACCATTTCCTAACATTTATGTAGATTCACAAAAAGAAAATGAGAGGTGGGACATTATTTCTAAATCACAGATGAAGAACATTAAAAAAAAATGTGGCATAGGGAGCAAATGAAGAGTGAATCCCGGGAGAAGAAAGAGGCAGAAGATAATTTACGAAGAGAAAAGAACCTGGAAGAAGCAAAAAAGATTACCATTAAAAATGATCCAAGTCTTCCAGAATCACAATGTGTGAAGATTCATGCATTAGAAGGGTATAGAGGCCAGAGAGTAAAGGTGTTCAGCTGGGTCCATAGGCTGCGTAAGCAAGGAAAGAATTTAGTGTTTTTGGTGTTGTGAGATGGTACAGGTTACCTTCAGTGTGTCTTGTCGGATGAGTTGTGTCAGTGTTACAATGGAGTAGTCTTGTCTACTGAGAGTAGTGTTGCTGTATATGGAATGCTAAATCTTACCCCAAAGGGCAAGCAGTCTCCAGGAGGCCACGAGTTGAGTTGTGACTTCTGGGAACTTGTGGGGCTGGCCCCTGCTGGAGGAGCTGATAACTTAATCAATGAAGAATTTGGTGTTGACATCCAGCTGAACAACAGATACATGATGATCCGAGGAGAAAATATGTCCAAAATCCTAAAAGCACGTTCTGTGGTCACCAGGTGCTTCAGAGATCACTTCTTTGATAGGGGGTACTGTGAAGTTACTCCTCCAACGTTGGTACAGACACAGGTAGAAGGTGGCGCCACACTCTTCAAGCTTGACTATTTTGGGGAAGAGGCATTTTTGACTCAGTCCTCTCAGTTGTACCTGGAGACTTGCCTTCCATCCTTGGGAGATGTTTTTTGTATTGCACAGTCATACAGAGCAGAACAGTCCAGAACACAAAGGCACCTGGCTGAATATACTCACGTGGAAGCTGAGTGCCCTTTCCTGACCTTTTTGGATCTCCTGAACAGATTGGAGGACTTGGTTTGTGATGTGGTAGATAGAGTCTTAAAGTCACCGGCAGCAAGCATAGTGTATGACCTCAACCCGAACTTTAAACCTCCCAAACGGCCTTTCAGATGAATGAACTACTCAGTTGCTATTGTGTGGCTAAATGAACACAATATAAAGAAAGAAGATGGGACTTTCTATGAATTTGGAGAAGATATCCCAGAAGCTCCTGAGAGACTGATGACAGACACCATTAATGAACCAATCTTGCTGTGTCGATTTCCTGTGGAGATCAAGTCCTTCTATATGCAACAATGTCCAGAGGATTCCCGCCTTACTGAATCTGTCAACGTGTTGATGCCTAATGTTGGTGAGATTGTGGGAGGCTCAATGTGTATCTGGGATGGTGAAGAAATACTGGCAGGTTATAAAAGGGAAAGAATTGACCACACTCCTTATTACTGGTATACAGATCAGAGAAAATATGGTACATGTCCTCACGGGGGATACGGCTTGGGCTTAGAATGATTCTTGACTTGGATTCTGAATAGGTATCACATCCGAGATGTGTGCTTGTACCCTCGATTTGTCCAGCGCTGTAAGCCGTAACTGATTCCTCCTGAAATGTGAAGAATGGTCGCAAAAGGAACAGTCTGCCTCATTAAAAAGAAACAAAAAGCCAAATTGTCCCATGTTTGTTCCGTTGGGTATAGCTTTCCCTTTTTTATTCCCACGGCCATAAAACCATAAAAAGTAGTCCACATTACTTGAACATCAAGGGACATTGATATCATTTTAAGAAAAATATCCATTACAAAGTCTGGGGAAATATGTGGCATGTAACTCTGTAGTTATGAATACATTTCAGCATTTTATCCAGTTAGAGTAATTGTGTTAAATATGGCATACATAATTAAACAGTTTTTAATTAAGGTCTAAGGTATCCCAAAAGCTTAATCTTTCTGTACTTTTAAATGTAACTGGAATTCTTTAATTTATATCATTTTATTGTGTCATTGAGTTAAAATACATCTGTGGGGGCAGATTGCATTGTTGCTTAAAGATATGCTAGTGTTAAAGTGCAACACAGGAGTAGATCCTGGAATCTAATGAATACATTGTTTGGCATCAGTAAATCTTTTCTGAATCCACATAGCTGCTTTTCATTTTGAGGCATATGAATTGATATGGAAGAATTTGTAAAAATGGAATTTTTAAATTAAAATTTAAAGGGAGCATAATTGTTGGGGAGGGGGTGGTATTTAAATGAATGACAACATCTCTTATAGCATTATTGTAAGGTAAAGGGGTAGACTGAGCTTCCTTCTTTCCTGATGATTCTTATAATTAAAAATATGTTCCAAAAAAATTTGGCAGGTCGACTCTTAATAAAACTGTAAGTAACTATGTCCTTAGAGCTGCCATGTCCTTAGAGCTGGTCTGTGCTACTTACACACTTCACAGCAGGCTTATTGAATGGCTTCAGAGCAGATTTAGTTAATTTCTTCCTCAAATGCATGCCAGGTATTCTCAATAGGCTGTATTTTCCCAGCAATCAATAAATGAACACTCATTAAAAGCTCAAAAAATTTTTATTTTGAAGAATAATTTTTGAATATATTTTTAAAAATCTGCTTAGTAATGTAAATGAGAACAAAAGGAATGCATGGATAGAAACCAAAATATAGCTGGGATGATTAATTTGAAACTTATAAGCCATTTCAAAATCAAAAAGTATCAGAAATGAATAGGAACAGACAACAATAATTACTAAAACCCCAATTACTAAGCAATCATAAGAGGGTTTCACATAGATGGCAAGAGAAAAGTCTTTTTAAATAACAGTTTTAAGAACTGTATGGTAAGGGTTGGGGACAGAGTTCATTGGTAGAGCACCTACTTAGTATTCTGGAGATCCAGGGTTTGATAACCCCCCAAAAAAGTTATTATATGCTATTAAATCATTATTTCCCTTCCAATCAGAACAAACATAATTCAGAATTCATCTCAGTACAAATCTTTTATAAATATTGAGAGCCAAAGAAAACTTTTGACCAGAAAATAAAGTGAAAAAATATATTTTAAATTATTGTAAGCAGTGATATGCAAAACTATGATAATCACAGACATGTACCAAAATCAAGTTGTTTACACTTTGTCAATGTGTTCAGAGTGTATACAGAATAAAGTAATTATACACTTTAGAATATCTAATCAAAACAGAAGGTTTTGTGAATAAAAAAATCCCATGATATAATATATGAAAAGGAGATAAATAACTGTGAGAACCTCAGAAGTAATCATTAAGTTCCTCCCTTAGACACAAAGTTCAACTGGGTATCATGTCCTGTCTACTTTCTCTCAGCATGACCTCTACGGTCTGTGTACTACTATTTATTTCCATATGATGGCCACACTATCTATAATTTTGAATAAGTTCCTAATTCATTTACATGCTTCTTGTCTGTCTCTTACTCTAGTTCATTGTCTCTATTTTTCCTGAAACTCTTATTTGAAAGAAAAGTGTGATCATGTCAGTCCTTGTTTAAATAAACACTTTTTATTACATGAGATGTTCAGACTCTTTGACTTGATATCTCATGCTTTTTATAATCTGGTTCATCCTATCCTTTCAAATCCTATTTTTAAAATAAATTATTACATATTGACCCTTCTTATCTGTTAAAATTTCCTTAATATAACATACACATTCCTATCTCTGGGTTTATTACATAAAATTTTGAATGCTCCTCATTCATAGATTCATGTTCAAATTGACAAATTTCTACTCATCTTTCAAGGACCACCTCAAGTGCTTCCTTCTCTGAAGAATTGTGATTTGCAGAACACTTATTTTTTGCCCATTTTATTCATTACAACACTTTATATGTATCTCTAGTAAAGGACTCTAGTCATCCAAAGACAATATGCAATCATCTGAACTTATGACAAATATCAAAGTGCGCCAGGAAAAGCTGTCCTTTCAATTACAACTGCTACATACTAGAAGATGTTTATAAGATATAAAGCTGACAAAGTTCCTCTATGTAGAATGTAAATAATTCCTATAAATCAGTAAGGAAAAGGTAGAAAAACCAGTAGAAAATAGATAAGAGATTTGGGCAATTAATTTACAAAAGAGGATACCTAAATGACCAACAAACATATTTAAAAGTGTTCAACTTAGAAAATAAAATGCAAAATAAAACCACAATGAGACCACTATTTTACCAGAAAAGTTAAAATTAAAAAAGAAAAAGCCTCAAAAATGGGCAAGAAGACCAATCAGAACAATCATACATTGATGTTGGAAGTAGAAATGAGTAAAACTACTTTGGAAACCTGTTACCTTTTCTAGGAATGCTGAATATATATATATATGATATGAACCAATATTTTCATGAAGTGCTTACGTATATTAAGAAAAAAACATCTGAATTTGAAGTATCCAAATGAATCTCAAAGAGATATAACTGAAATCACATTTTTTGAAAAGAGGACTTTGCTAAAGCCCTCTACAATGATGTCAGTCTAGATTTCTGGAATTTAAAAGAATCACTTTTCCTGAACAGGGAAACAAAAATGAATATTCTGTAGAGTATAGAATACTATGATTAATGCATACTTTCCTTGGAATAGTAATTAGGAGAAAGGAAATATTCAGAATACAACTCATTAATATAATTATAACAGCTCTTACAGGTGTCATTTACCTTCATGAAAATTTTCAAATTGCTTTATTTGCTTGATAGGTGTGTGTGTGTGTGTGTAAGTGTGTGTGTGTGTTTATATACAAAAACACACATACAAAGGTATATTTATATACTTTTAGAGTGTTACCTCCATTGAGATCCATCTATGTTTATGATTTCTGTGACAAACAACTGTACGTGACTGAAATACATCAGATGACTTCCCAGAAGCTTGGTCACTCTCAATATCTGATCCCATATTTAGACATTTGTGAACAATATCTGTATCAGAAAATGAGACAATATTTAACTTAACAAATATTTATTTTATCCTACTATGTAATTAATTATTATTGCAGGTAAAATATAGACAACCAACATACAAAAACCAGAGCATTACCATCTTTTATAGTTGAGTTTTTATGTGTGCAGTTAAGAGATCAAAACATTAACTCAAAGCCCTGACCTGTAGTGTTTTGATTTCCTCCATAGCAGACTTCATGCTACCAACACGACACTAAATGTGTAACAATGGGAATAACATGCAGTAGCGCACCACTACATGGTACTCTGTAATAAATATATCACAGAAGTAACTCTTTATCACAGAGATAACAATAGTAAAAAGCACTAGAACAATCAGAAATAATGACTCTTGCATATTCATTACTTTAGATTTTGAACTTATCTTAATTATAAGTTCATATAATTAAAAAATAACAATAGCCATGTTTAACAGGCAATATTGCTGAAAATTTAAGAATTTAAATTTAAATTTTAGTGTGAGCTGACTGCAGCACACCATTCCCGAGGGTCACACCTAAACAGGTAAAGGCTACATACATTATCTACAGATATAAACTGCATGAGTACATATTTCCAAAATTCATGAAACACATCAGGAAATAATCTGCCATGGCAAGAAAGAATGCAAGCACTAGAAAAAATGCTCAGAAACTTAAGAAAATAAAATTATCTAATGAAACAATAAAATTTTTTTTGTTTAGCTGGGTGTGGTGGCACACACCTGTAATGCTGAGGCAGGAGGATGGTGAGTTCAAAGTCCATCTAAGCAAAAGCAAGATACTAAGCAATTTTGGGCAACCCTGTCTCTAAATAAAATATAAAATAGGGCTGGGGATGTGACTCAGTGGTCCAGTGTCCCTGATTTCAATCCTGGTAGCCTCAAAAATTTTCAAAAAATTTGAATTGTTGTTTAAAAACATAGCATGTGGCAAAAGTCAAATCAAATATGAATTAAAAAAAAAGCACCAGAATTATGATTATGACTCAGTGATAATGTGTGCTCCCAGCAGGTGTGAGGCACTTGGGATCACTCCTTAGGAGCACATTAAAAATAAAACAATAAAGGCATTGTGCTCATCTGCAACTAAAAAGTTTTTTGAAAATTTTAAAAGTAGATACCCCAAAAAATGATCAGGGAATTAGATATAAAATAAAAAGAAACTTTCAGATATGTATTTTCCTGGATATTTAAAAGGACACAGTAATAAGAGAGTACTGAGGTGATAATCTAAATATTGTACTAGTCTATATTGATTATTTCAAGCATTAATGAGGTATGAACTTAAATTAAGTACCATCCTAAGCAGCCAATCATTTTGAAATTCTGCGTGCCCTCCTTATGGGATTTGTTTCCTTTCTGATGGACAGGTATTCAAATATTACTTCTCTGTAGTGTCAACAATACCCTCTCTACAACCTTCCATCTTTCTGA
Organism: Sciurus vulgaris; assembly: GCF_902686455.1. NCBI lineage: Eukaryota > Metazoa > Chordata > Mammalia > Rodentia > Sciuridae > Sciurus > Sciurus vulgaris. The sequence continues at coordinate 70,528,817 of NC_136477.1, forward strand.
TATTCTTCCTACTCTTAACTTGTTTTTTAACTGACAAAGAGAAATTAGATAATAAAGGCCAGCTGACTAAAACCTTACAACTTGCATGTTCTATAAGAAGAAAGTTAGATAAAATAGACAAATGAACAAATTACTAAATATGCTTTCATTTCTGGGCATTGCCATGAGGGAGCCAAGGCTTCCTCAAATAACACTGTGGGGTCTTTGCAATTGGAGTTTCTTGAAAGACCCCATGAACTGGTGGAAGGAGGAATGCATGCTGTGAGATTGTGGAGGTCTGCCAGTCTTCACCACAGGCTCTGTGGTTCACAGTATTTGAAAATCCTTCCATCACCAGCCCAAGATTCAGGATCACAAGAGAAGGACTGAGAAAGCAAAGCCAAAGCAGAAAACAAAAGTTGTAACAGAGATCACTATATATAAACTCATGTCTATGACTATTCATACAAGGCCAGTTAAAATAATTTCTATGAAAAATATTTATAAAAATATTTAAAATATTGTAAGTTGGTTAATATCTATCCCTTTCTCATGTAATAAAAATTAGTTGATAATCACAAAACTAATATAACCATTTTATCCATTTGCTGACTTTAAATATCTCAACCATGTTCACATCCATTCCTTCATGGATTAACTACCTAGTATGTGCTTTATGATTAAGCATGTTATAGAATATAAAAGATATAATTCTTTCCTTAAGAACTTATATTCCTATTGAGAGACATCTAGAAAAGGATGTCAATTAGAGAATTAAACAAAAGAACTTAAGTATTATTTATACAGAGACTATGAAAACATTGCCCCAAAGTGTATAAAGAATCTTTAAACAATCACATGCCTATTACCAAGGAGAAACATTCCTAAAATATAATATTTAAAGTTATTTAGGCCAGGTACATTGGCACATGCCTGTAATTCCAGCAGTTCAAGGTTGAGGCAGAAGGATCACAAGTTCAAAGCCAACCACAACAACCTAGCAAGGCTCTAAGTAACTCACAAGACCCTGTCTTTAAATAAAATGTGTAAAAGGGCTGAGGATGTGGTTCAGTGTTTAAGTGCCCCTGTGTTCAATCCCTGGTACCAAAATAAAATTAGTTTTAAGTGGCAAATAATGTGAACAAGACTTTGTTTCAACGTTTTTTTGATATAACCCTAGGAACAGAATCACTGCTTCATATGATAATGTTGCATTTAAACATTAGAGGAAATGGTATGAATTAATTTTTGACAATTTTAAAAAATTAAACATTTTAAAAATCTGATGTGCTCAGAATTCTCTATTCTTATAGGTACTTTAGAAAAAATATTCTACATTTCTATTTAGTTTAAAATAATTTTTATGCTAAAAACAAATCTATACTCCATAAGGAAAGTATATGATGGAAGCAATTATAAGGCACTGACCAAAAAGATGCAAAATTTCTGTCAAAGTTAATAATGAAAGCAAGGGAATATGCAATATCAGATTGGGGTAGACCTTGCTACCTGTAATCTTGTCAATGTCTATTATGATGCCCCTAATTATTATTTCAAGTAAGTCTGGTGAGGAAGAAATTCAACACTTTCTATTTTTTCTTCTCTACTACCTATCAAAATTACTATTGTAAAAGGGAATTTTATTAAAGGAAACAATATATACTACTTGAAAACAAATATATATCATAAACATTTCACCAGGTTATGAACTAAGCATTTTTTAATAAATAATACTGAACTATTTCAGAAAATATGCATTTAGTCTAAAATATTAACTAGCTATCAAAAAAGGTAGGTTCATTTTCTTTGATTCATGTTTACTTTTCTTTTTTTTCTTTTTTAAGAGGTATGTCTTGTACTCAAATACTCATTAAGAATATGTCCTGGGGTTGAGGTTGTGACTCAGTAGTAGAGTAATTACCTTGCATGTTTGAGGCACTGGGTTCAATTCTCAGAATCACATATAAATTAATGTATAAAATAACACTCCATCAATAACTAATTTTTTAAAAAGAATATGTCCTAGCCAAATGTTGTGGTACAATCTTACAATCGCAGGAGCTTCAGAGGCTGTGGAAAAAGGATTGTGAATTCCAAACCTGCCTCAGCTAGTGAGGCCCTGAACAACTTAGTAAGACACGTTTTCAGAATAAAAAATAAAAAGGGCTGGGGATGTTTCTCAGTGTTGAAGCATCCTTGGGTGCAATCTCTGGTACCAAAGAGAAAAGAAAAAGAAAAAGAAAAAGTGTCCTACTCAGGTGCAGTGACTTATGCTACCTAGGTAATTGAAGTAGGAGGATCACAAAGTCAAAAGCCAGCAATTTACCAAGACTGTATCAAAATGAAAACTGAAAAGACCTAGGTATACAGACCAATAGTAGAGTAGCACTGGGATCAATTCCCAGTACCACCTCTCAACCAAAAACACAAGACTGTGGCACACATTCCCTTCCTTAACCTTTTACGCTCCCTTCTGAGCTGCCACCTGTCTTGAATGCGGGTTTGAAGCAGCCAGGAGCTGAGCCCTCTCTGGTTGTCACAAGAAGCATGACTCAATGTGTTCTCAGGCTGCTCCTCTGTGATGTCAGGTGGAATATGGGGTGCAGGCGCCATGTCATGGGAGACACTCATCAAACTTCTTGTTGCCCATGGCTTTGCACTCTGGGGAGTGCAACCAAGTGCCTTCTCCTATCAAAGCCTTGAATCCTGTGACCTTCACAACCTAACTGACCAATGCCTGCTCCTTCCCCTTTGATTAGAGGACTTCTCCCATGTATGGCTCTCATGTCACAGGATAAATACCAATTGATACATTTTTCTGAGTGGAATTGATTGCAATGAAATGAATGAAGGATCAAGGATACAACTTTATCCACTTATCTCTCTGTAATGAATCTTGAGAGTAATAACTGAAAACATAATGAGGAGAAGATTGAAATTGGATGAGGAATGTTTTCCTTTTGCTACCACGTTTTGGTTCAGAGACCTATGAACCCATGAGCCTTCACCACATGCCTTTGCCTGTTTATATCTCCCAACAATGTCTGGCTAAATTTCTGAAGCACTCCTTACTAAGGGAAACAGGATTAGCACAAGAGGCACAACTTCCTCTGTCTCACCCATTCCTGAGATGATGGGTAAGATCCAGAACCTGAACTGGCTTGTGCATTATGCGCAGCTCTTTGCTGTTTAGAATTTTTCAAAAGCAAGATCCAAAGGAAAAATAAGAAAAACAATACTCTCGAGGAAATTGTCAGTAGATTTTGGATGTAATGGCTAGGGATTCGTGTGTGAATGATCCCCAATATCTCCAATAGTAGTGACCATTTGAGAATATTCTCAATCACACATAGTCCAGCCTCTGTCACTTCTCCTGGTGTCCTTGGATCCCTGATATATTTTTCTGCTCAAGGATAATCAGCTACTTTTGTTTTCATCCTTAAGGGAACAGGGGAAAAACTTTCCCTCAGGACACAGCGCAAGACTTGGGTATTGACATGCAAAATAGTTCCTTGCTGGATTTTTGTGAACAGGAGAATTAGGAATTCCTTAGACTTTGTTTGTCTTGGTCATGATTGCTTCTCTACATACAATTTCACAAAGTAAGACTATAGGTGATCAAGTGTTGTATTCAGAGGAAGTATTCCTGTGCTGGCGATGTAGCATATCACATAGAGTGCCTGCCTTGCATGCTCGAGGCCCGGGTTCGAGTCCCCAGCACTGTGGGATTGTGGTAATAACAAAAAAAGAAACCATTTCTGGGCTTCCAAACCTTCCATCTTCTCTCCTTTTAATTTTCTTTTATCCTTTCATCACAAAAGTAATCAAAACTATAAAACAACATCAGTTTCACCTGCAACCCAATTCCACAAACACCTTATAGCAGGCAACTGCACTCCAAGAGAGCAGTGCTGCCCAGTCACCTGCATTACATCAGAGTATTTCTTCCACAGCCTAACTCTACACTCCTTAGGACAGAGATCAAGGGTCTCTCATAAGTATGCTTATGACGATAATTCTTCAGCATCTTCTCCAGCTATGCATTGTGCACCAGGTTTCAGTGGCAGGAAATTCAAAATGACAACTGCACTTGTACCTGGCATTGTCCAGGCTTCTTGGACACACTGCAATACTCTCTGTCAATGAAGGGGGCTTGCACACTGGAGCCCATTCCACATGAACCTCAATGTCAACTGGATATCTAAGAGGTGAACACAAAAGACAGCCCATCTTGTCCCAGGAATTTCTCTCACACTTTTGCTTTGCAGAGGCTTGCATGTGATTTCTTGGTGAATAGTGTTAGGATTTGGGGCTGAATCCATGTTAGCCTCCATTGAGAGCATTCAGGTGAATTACAGGGGATTTAGAATCTACTCACCCAATATCATTGGAGCTCCAGTGTCAAGAGAAATGGAGCCCTTGTATAGATCCTTGTTAATATTGATGGAAGTCCTCAAGAGATGCAGTGTAGAATTGGTTGAAGCATAACATTGTGAGTGGTTCTCATGTTTTTTGTGGATCTGGGAATTAATGCACTGTGATTTGGAGGGTAAGGAATGACACAACAGCCCCTCTTTACAAGAACTCACACCAGAAGAAGGAATTCAAAGACATTAGGCATAAGGCTTGTTGGCAGTGGATAGAAACAAGTTAACTAGGAAAACAGATTTGACAGTTTTCAAATGCTCGAGGTACACTTTTCCTTCTCAGTTATATGTTGGTTATTATGGAAACACTTCTGTTTTGATATTCAGGTTTTGGTGTTGTAGGGCCTTCAACTTGAATATTTGTAGACCTTTTGGTGTTTAAATTTCTGAGATTGTAGAACACTCTTCATTCAGAGAGCCGTGGATTAGTGTTGCATATCCCAAGATCAACTGGCTTAAGTTGTAGTTCATGGGGGAAGGTTCTGTGAAGTTGGGAAAGCCATTGCTCATGGTTCTTGTGCCAGAAAATAAAGGAATCAACATACAAATATTAGGCTGTGCCTTGGGAGCAACAGAAATGAGACAGGTATTTGCAAGGTCATTGTTGTCCTTAAAAGGGAAATGAGGTCGGTATTCATGGTTGCATAGAGAATGAACAGGCTATAAGTACTTCTGTATTTGTAGTGTATGGTGATGCTGAATATATGTCATGGAGTTTGTGTGTTTACCATGAACGATGGTGAGTTTTATAGTGTCTCTTCTCCGATGTTGTTTTCCATCATCAAGACCCTTCAGCTTTTCTTGCCTGTCAAATATCCTTCCTCCTCCTTTGAATATTCAGCTTGGAAGTTTTGAACGATTTCTCTTTCAGCACGGTCTATGTTCAAAGCTGGTGCTATGCCCTGTGGAACTGTGCTAACAATGCCATCACCAGGCTGTGATTTCATCCACCAGTTTGTGTTCAGCTCCCTCCTGGTGTTGGTTAGAAGACTCCTGGCAGTATCCCACAGGCCCTTGTGACAGAGATGTATTTGACTGGTCAAGAGGACCAGCCATTTTGTGAATATAGATTGGCAAGACATTTCTTCATTTGTGGAGATTTGATGTGACCCTGTAATCCCAGCAGCTAAGTTTCTGGGTGCAGCCTAGTTGTAAGGCAACAGCCAAGGAGGAGGGGCCTGACAGTTGGAGTGAGCACAGAACAACTCTCCTTACATGTCAAGTTTGTCCTGTCCTCCTTCAAACATGATGAGTGAATGACTCCCTTCTCTCTTCATGTGCCACCAGAGGAGCCACTCAACTTCACATGGATTATGGACATCCCATGTTCCATTTTTCTCCTTTCCAGACTTCGTAGGTTAGGAGGAGAAACCCAACAGATGGAATGAGATGTGTCCCAAATTAATGATCACCTAAAACGTGGTGCTGCACTGCATGCTCTTCTGAGCTGAACACACACCACCCATCTCTCCATGAGGCTGCTAGTCCTCTAGGCTATTTTCCTGAACCTGAAGAAAACCGGAGTTTTCCCAGTCCAGGACGAGTATGGTTGGAGGGCAAATCCAGTGGTGCCGGTGCTAAGATTGATGACCCACATGCTCTCAACACCCCTCAGTCCCAGCATGTTCCACTGACCTTTGTGGGGGCTAATAGCCTGCATCAGGACCCAGATGAGCTACATGTCAAAATGAAAGGTGCTGCCAACAGATCACAGTTCCACATAGAGGACCTGGGTGGAAGGGCGAGCTTTCATACTTAATAGGATCCCTTGTCCTGCCTGGATATGGGGGGATTTATCACTCATGAGACTCCATACCACTTCCAGCCAGGTTCCTCATCGCCCGGGCAACAGGAATAGAATCATTTGTTCAAAAATGCAAGAGCCTTGCACCCGCTCCCTTCGTCTATCCTCTTACCCACCCTGCTGAGCAGCCGACTGTCCTGAATGTGGGTTTGAAGAGGCCAGGAGCAGAACAGTCTATATTTGCCATGGGAACCCTGACACCACGGAGTTCTCAGGCCACTCCTCTGTGACCTCAGGTGGGATCTGGGGTGCAGGCACCATGTCACGGAAGACACTCGTCAAAGTTTATGTAGCCCATGGCTTTACAAACATTCTGGGGAGTGCAACAAAGTGCCTTCTCCAACAGGAGGCATGAACCCCATGACCTTCACAACCTAGCTGACCAATGCCTGCTCATTCTCCTTTGATTAGAGGATTTATCCCATGTATGGCTCTCATATGTCACAGGAGAACTGGTAACGAATTGTTACATTTTTCTGAGTGGCATTCATTGCAACAGAATGGATGCAGGATCAAGTATATGACTTTAGTCACTTATCTTTCAGTAATGAATCTGGAGAGCAATAAATAAAAACACAACAAGGAGAAGATTGAAATTGGATGAGGAATGTTTTCTTTTTGCCACCAGGTTTTGGTTCTGGAACCTCAGAACCCATGAGCCATCATCACATCCATTAGCGTGTTTATAACTACAAACAGCATCTGGCTAAATTACTAAAGCATTCCCTACTGAGGGAAACAGTCTTAGAACAGGAGGCACATCTTCCTCTGCCTCACCCACTCCTTAGATTATGTGCAAGATCCAGCACCTGAACTGGCTTGTGATTTATGCACAGCTCTCTGCTGTTTAGAAATTAAAAAAAAAAAAAGTTCAAAAGGAAAAATAAGAAAAAAAAATACTCTCGATTAAAAGTGTCAGTAGATTTTGAATGTAATGGCTAGGGATTCACGTGTGAATGACCCACAATATCTCCAATCCTAGTCACCAATTGAGCATATTCTCAATCCCACATAGTTCTGCCTCTTCCCCTGCTCCTGATATCCTTGGATCCCTGATATATTTTTCTGCTCATGGATCAATCACCTACTTAGGTTTTCATCCTTAAATGAAAATTGGAAAAAACTTTTCCTTATAACACAGTGTGAGACTTGAATATTGACAAGTAAAAATGTTCCTTGCTGGATTGTTGTGAACAGGAGAATTAAGAATTTCTTAGACATTGTTTTCCTTGGTCATGATTCCGTCTGTGCATACAACTTCACAAAGTAAGACTGTATGTGATCAAATGTTGTAATTTAGAGGAGCTGTCCTTGTGCTGGCGATATAGCACATCACTTAGACTACCTGACTCACATGCTGGAGGCTGGGGTTCAAGTCTCCAGCACTGTGGGATTGCAGAAATAGCAAACAAATGAAACCATTTCTGAGCCTCCCAACATTCCATCCTCTCTCCTGTTAATTTTCTTTTATCCTCTTGTCACAAAAGGAATCAATACTCTAAAACAGCACCAGTTTCACATGCAACCCAATTCCACCAACAACTTTCAGCTGGATTCTGTGCTCCAAGAGTGCAGTACTGCCCAGTAACCTGTATTTCTTCAGATTATTTGCTCCATGACTCACTCTTCTATCCTTAGGACAGAGATAAAGGGTCCCTCATGAGTATGATTATGAGGATAATTCTTCAGCATCTTCTCCAGCTGTGCATTGTGCACCAGGTTTCAGTGGCAGGAAATTAAAAATGACAACTGCACTTGTACCTGGCACTCTCCAGGCTTCAATGACACACTGCCATACACTCTGTCAATGAAGGGGACTTCCACACAGGAGCCCTTTCCACGTGAACCTAAATGTCAACTGGATATCCAAGAGGTGAACACAAAAGACAGCCCATCTTGTCCCAGGAATTTCTCTCACACTTTTGCTTTGCAGAGGCTTGCATGTGATTTCTTGGTGAATAATGTTAGGATTTGGGGCTGAATCGATGTTAGCCTCTATTTAGAGCATTCAGGTGGATCATGTGGGTTTTACAACCTCCTCACGCAATATCATTGTAGCTCCAGTGTCAAGAGAAATGGAGCCCTTTTATAGACTCTTGTTAATATTGATGGAAGTCCTCAGGAGATGCAGTGTACAATTGGGTGAAGCATAACAACAACTTGGGTTGTGAGTTGCTCTCATGTTTATCACGGATCTGGGAAATAATGCATTGTGCTTTGGAGGGAAAGGAATGACTCTTTACAAGAACTCACACCGGATGAAGGAAATCAGTGACATTAGGCATAATGCATGTTGGCAGTGGATAGAAGCAAGTCAATTAGGAAAACGGATTTGACAATTTGCAAATGCTTGAGGTACGCTTTTCCTTCTCAGTCATTCTATTATATGTTGGTTATTATGGAAACACTTCTGTTTCGTAATTCAGGTTTTGCCGATGTAGGGTCTTCAACTTAAATATTTGTAGAGATTTTGGTGATTAAATTTCTGAGAGTGTGGAGCACTCTTCATTCGGAGAGAAAGGGATTAGTGTTGCATATCCCAGGATCAACTGGCTTAAATTGTATTACATGGGGGAAGGTGTTGTGATGTTGGGAAAGCCATTGCTCATGGTTCTTGTGCCAGAAAAAGTAGGTATCAACATACATATATTTGGCTATACTTTGGGAGCAACACAAAAGAGACAGGATTTTGCAAGTGCATTGTTGTCCTTAAAAGTGGAATGATTGTCAGTATTCATGCAGAGTTCATGGATTCCTAGAGGATGAACGGGCAATAACTACTTCCTGTAGTTTTAGTGTAAGTTGAGGCTGAATATATGTCATGTAGTTTGTGGGTTGACCAGGAATGATGGCGAGTTTCATAGCATGTCTTCTTCGATGTTGTTTTCCAGCATCAACACACTTCAGCATTTCTAGCCCCCAATTACTCTTTCTCCTCTTTTGAATATTCAGCTTGGAAATTTTGAACCACTCCACTTTCAGCAAGGACTACGTTCAAAGCTGGTGTTATGACCTGTGGAACTGTGCTAACAATGCCACCACCATGCTGTGATTTCATCCCCTAGTTTGTGTTCTGCTCCATCCTGGGGCTAGTTAGAGGAATCCTGGCAATATCCCACAGGCTGTTGCAACAGAGAGGTATTTGTATGGTCAAGAGGACCAGCCATTTTGTGAGTACAGATAGGCAAGACATTGCTGCATCTTGTGGAGATTTGATGTGCCCCTGGAAAAATCCCAACAGGTAAGTTTCTGGGTGCAGCCTAGTTGTAAGGCAACAGGCAAGGAGGAGGGGCCTGACAGTTGGAGTGGGCACAGAACAACTCTCCTTGCATGTCAGGTTCGACCTGTCCTCCTTCCAACATGCTGAGTGAATGACTCAATTCTCTATTCATGAGCCACCAGAGGAGCCGATCACCTTCACAGGGAACATGGACATCCCATGTACCAGCTGTCTCTTTTCCAGACTTTGTAGGTTAGGTGGAGAAACCCAACAGATGAAATGTGATGTGTCCCAAATGAATGATCACCTAATCTGTGGCGATGCACTGAATGCTTTACTGAGCTGAGCACTCACCACCCATCTCACCATGAGGCTGTTAGGCCCTTAGGCTTGTTTCCAGATTCTGAAGAAAACCCAGGTTGTCCCAGTCCTCAAGGAAAGGGGTCAGAGAGCAAATATACTGGTGCCAGTTCTAAGATTGTTGACTCACGTGCTCTCAAGCACCACTCGCTCCACGTTTGTTCCACTGGACTTTGTGGTGGCCAATAGCCTGCATAAGCAGCCAGAAGAGCTGCGTGTCACCATGAATACAGCTGCCAACAGAGCACAGCGCCACCTAGCGGACCTGGGCGAAGGGCGAGCTTTCAGACTCAATGGGATCCCTTGTCCTGCCTGGATACGGGGGAATGTATCACTCATGGGGCTCTAGCTGGGTTTCTTGTTGCCTGGGCAACAGGAAAACAATCATTTCTTCAAAAACGCAAGACCCTGGCAACCGCTCCCTTCACCTATTCTGTTATTCTCCCTGCTGAGCCGCCTCCTGTCTTGAATGGGGGTTGGAAGAGGCCAGTGGCAGAATGGTCTCTGTTTGCCATGTTAACCGTGACACCACCATCTTCTCAGACCACTCCTCTGTGAGGTCAGTTAGAATCTAGGGTGCAGGCACCATGTCTGGAGAGACAGTCGTCAAAGTTTATGTTGCCCATGGCTTTAAAAACACTCTGGGGAGTGCAACCAAGTGCTTTCTCCTACCAGAGCCTGGAAACCTTGTGACCTTCACAACCTAGATGACTAATGCCTGCTTATTTCCCTTTGGTTAGAGGATTTATCCCATGTATGGCTCTCATGTCACAGGAGAACTGGTAAACAATTGTTACGTTTTCCTGAGTGGAATTGATTGCAACGGAATGAATGCAGGATCACGGATATGACTTTAGCCACTAATCTCTCTGTAATGAATCTTGAGATTAATAACTGAAAACATAATGAGGAGAAGATTGAAATTGGATGAGGAATGTTTTCTTTTTGCCACCAAGTTTGGGTTCCGGAACCCAGGAACCCATGAGCCACCACCACATGCATTTGCTTGTTTATAACTCCCAACAGCGTCTGGCTAAATTGCTGATGCACTCCCTACTGGGGGAAACAGTCTTAGCATAGGTGGCACATCTTCCACTGCCTTACTCATTCCTATGATTGTGTGCAACATCCAGCACCTGAACTGGATTGTGAATTATGCACAGCTCTCTGCTGTTTAAAATTTTTCAAAAAAAAAATATGTTCAAAAGGAAAAATAAGAAAAAAAATACTCACGAGGAATGTGTCAGTAGATTTTGAATGTAATGTCTAGGTATTCATGTGTGAATGACCCACAATATCTCCAATCATATTCACCAATTGAGCATATTCTCAATCCCATATAGTTCTGCCTCTTCCCCTGCTCCTGGTGTCATTGGATCCCTGATATATTTTTCTGCTCACAGATCAATCAGCTACTTCCATTTTCATCCTTAAGTGAAGAGGGGACAAGTTTTACTTCAGGACACAGTGCTAGACTTGGGTATTGACGTGCCAAAAAGGTCCTTGCTGTATTGTGAACAGGAGAATTAAGAATTCCTTAGACATTGTTTGGCTTGGTCATGATTGCTTCTCTGCCTACAATTTCACAAATTAAGACTGTAGGTGATCAAGTATTCTGACTCAGAGAAACGTTTCCAGTGCAGGTCATATAGCCCATTTCATAGAGTGCCTGCCTCGCATGCTCAAGGCCCTGGATGAGAGTTCCAGCAATGTAGGATTGCAGAAATAAAAAACAAACAAACTAATTCTGAGTGTCCAATACATCCTTTGTCTCTCTTTTACTTTTCTCCTCTCATCACAAAAGGAATCAACAGTCTAAATCAGCACCAATTTCACATGCAACCCATTTCCACCAACACCTTTCAGCAGGCTACTGTGCTCCAGGAGAGCAGTGATTCCCAGTCACCTGCATTTCTTCAAAGTACTTGTTCAATGAAGACACTCTACTCAACTTAGGACATAGATCATGGGTATGTCGTGAGTATGCTTAAGGGGATAATTCTTCAGCACCTTCTTCAGCTACTCATTCTGCATCAGGTTTCAGGAAATTCAAAATGACAACTGCAGTTGTACCTGGCACTCTCCAGGCTTCTTCAACACACTGCCATACTCTCTGCCAATAAGGGGACTTCAACACCTGAGCACTTTCCACGTGTACCTCAATGTCTACTGGAAAAACAAGGTGAACAAAAAAGAGAGCCGCTCTTGTCACTGGAACTTCACTCACACTTTTGTGTGCAGAGGCTTGCCTGTGATATCATGGTGAATAAAGTTACGATTTGGAGCTGAATCAATGTTAGCCTGTATTAATAGCATTCAGGAGCATCACTGGGCCTTTACAACCTACTCACCAAATATCATTGGAGCTTCAGTGTCAAGAGGATTGGAGCCCTTTTGTAGACTATTGTTAATATTGATTGACTTCCTCAAGAGAAGCAGTACAGGGACCTGTGTTGCATATCCCATTATCAACTGGCTTAAATTGTAGGTTGTGAGGGAAGATGTTGTGAAGTTGGGAAAGCCTATGCTCATGGATCTTGTGCCAAAAAAAAATTAGGAATCATGATTCATGTATTTGGCTGTCCCTTGGGAGCAACAAAAAGAGACAGGAATTTGAAAAGGAATTGTTGTACTAAAAAAAGGAATAAGGGTCGATATTCATGGTTGCATAGAGAATGAGCGAGCAATAACTACTTCCTGTATTTGTAGTGTATTATGAGGCTGAGTATATTTTGTGGAGTATGTGGGTTGACCATGATGAATGGTGAGTTTCATAGGGTCTCGTTACCGAAGATGTTCCCAGCATCAACAACCTTCGCTTTTGGGTCCCCCTAATATCCTTACTCTCCTCTTTTGAATATTCACTTTGGAAGCTATGAACCATTCCGCTTTCAGCAGGGTCTATGTTCAAACCTGGTGATATGCCATGTGAAACTGTGCTCATCATGCCATCACCAGGCTGTTTATTCATCCCCAGCTTGTGGTCTGCTCCATCCTGGGGCTGGTTAGAGGACTTCTGGCAATATCCCACAGGCCCTTGTGACATAGAGATATTTGTCTGGTCAAGAAGTCGAACCATATAGTGAATAAATTTGGCAAGCCATTTCTGCATCTTCTTTTGATTTGATGTGACCCTGGAAAAATCCCAGCAGTTTAGTTTCCGGGTTCAGCCTAGTTGTAAGGCAGCAGCCACGGAGGAGTGGCCTGGCAGTTGGTGTGACCACAGAACAACTCTCCTTTCCTGTCAGGTTTGTCCTGTCCTCCTTCCAACATGCTGAGTGAATGACTCACTCCTCTCTTCATGAGCCACCAGAGTAGCCACTCCCCATCACAGGGAACATGGACATCCCAGATTCCATCTCTCTCCTTTCCATATTTCGTAGTATAGGAGGAAAAACCCTACAGAAGGATTGTGATGTGTCCGAAATCAATGATCACCTAAACATGGCACTGCACTGCATACTCTACAGAGCTGAACACTCACCACCCATCTCTCCTTGTGGCTGGTAAGCCCTTAGGCTAGTTTCCTGAGTCTGAAAAAAACTCGGGTTGTCCCAATCCTGAAGGAGTGGTGTTGTAGGGCAAATCCACTGGTGCCATTACAAGGATTGTTGACCCACGTGCTCTCAAGCACCACTCGGTCCTAGCTTGTTCCACTGGAATTTGTGGGGGCTAATTCCCTGCATCAGGTGTCAGATGAGCTGCCTGTCAGCAAGAAAGGTGCAGCCAGCGGAGCACAGCTCCACCTAGTGTACCTGGGTGGAAGTGCGAGCTCTCAGACTTCAATGAGATCCTTTGTCTTGCCTGGATATGGGGGGATTTATTGCTCACGGGGCTCCACATCGCTCACAGCCAGTTTCCTAGTCACCCAGGCAACAAGGACAAAATCATTTCTTTAAAACACAAGATCCTGGCACTAGCTCCTTTCATCTATTCTCTTACCGTCACAGCAGAGCCACCAACTGCCTTGAATGTGGGTTTCAAGTGGCCAGGAGCTGAAAGGTCTCTGGATGCCATGAAAACTGTGACACTTCCATGTCCTCAGTCTGCCCCTCTATGACCTCAGGTGGAGTCTGGGGTGCACGCACCATGTCACGTGAGCCACTCCTGAAAGTTCATGTTGCCCAAGGCTTTACAACACTCTGGGGAGTCCATTCAAGTGCCTTCTCCTACCAGAGGTTGGAAACCCCGCGACCTTCACAACCTAGCTGACCAATGCCGACTCCATCCACTTTGATTAGAGGAGTTCTCCCATGTATGGCTCTCATGGCACAGGAGAACTGGTAACCAATTGTTACATTATTTTGAGTGGAATTGATTGCAACAAAATGAATGAAGGATCAAGGATATGACCTTAGCCACTTATCTCTCTGAAATAAAACTTGAAAATAATAACTGAAAACATAATGAGGAGAAGATAGAAATTGGATGAGGAATGTTTTCTTTTTGCCACCACTTTTTGATTCTGGGACCAGAGACCATAGGAACCAACACCACCTGCCTTTGCCTGTTTATATATGCCAACAGCATCTGGCTAAATTGCTGAGGCAATTCTACTGAGGGAAGCAGGCTTAGAACAGGTCGCACAAATTCCCCTGGCTCACCAATTCCTGACATGTAGGGCAAGATCCAGCACCTGAACTGGCTTGTGCATTATGCACAGCTCTGGGCTCTTTAGAATAGTTCCAAGAAAAGGTCAAAGGGGGAAGGTGCTCTGAAGATTGGAAAGCCTATTGCTCATGGTTCTTGTGCCAGAAACTATAGGAATCATGATTCGTATATTTGGCTCTCCCTTGGGAGCAACAAAAAGAGACAGAAATTTGTAAGGGCATTGTTGTTCTAAAAATGGGAATGAGGGTCGGTTTCATGTTTGCATAGAGAATGAGCAGGCAATAACTACTTCCTTTATTTGTAGTGTATGATGAGGCTGAATATATGTCGTGGAGTTTGTGGGTTGACCATGATCAATGGTGAGTTTCATAGGGTCTCTTTTCCAAAGTTGTGTTTCTACCTCAACACCCTTCAGCTTTTCTGGCCCGCCCAAATATCCTTACTCTCCTCTTTTGAATATTCATTTTGGAAACTATGAACCATTCCACTTTCAGCACTATGTTCAAACCTGGTGATATGGACTGTGAAACTGTGCTCATCATGCCATCACCAGGCTTTTTATTCATCCCCTGCTTATGGTCTGCCCCATCCTGGTCATTTTTCCAGGGCTCCTTGCAATATCCCTAGTCCCTTGCGACAGAGAGGTATTTCTCTCATCAAGAAGACGAACCATACTGGGAATAAATTTGGCAAGCCATTTTGGCATCTTCTTTTGATTTGATGTGACCCTGGAAAAATCCCAGCAGGTAAGTTTCTGGGTGCAACCATGTTGTGGCAGCAGCCAAGAAGGAGTGGCCTGGCAGTTGGTATGAGCACAGAACAACTCTCCTTGCATGTCAACTTCATCCTGTCGTCCTTCCAACATGCTGAGTGAATGACTCCCTCCTCTCTTCACGAGACACCAGAGAAGCCACTCACCTTCACATGGAACATGGACAATTCAGATTCCATGTGTCCCCTTTCCAGACTTCGTAGGATAGGAGGAGAATGCTGACAGATGGAATGTGATGTATCTGAAATCAATGATCACCTAAGCCGTGGCGATGCACTGCTTGCTCTACTGAGCTGAGAACTCTCCATCTCTCTGCGTGACTGCTAGGCCCTTAGACAAGTTTCCTGAGTCTGAAGAAAACCCAGGTTTTCCCAGTCCTGGAGGAGAGGGATCAGAGGCAAATCCACTGGTGCCGGTGCTATGATTGTTAAACCACATGCACTCAAGAACCCCTCGGTCCCACCATGTTCCAGTGGAATTTGTGGGAGCTATTGACTGCATCAGGTGCCAGAAGAGTGCCTGTGAGCCAGAATGGTGCATCCGGTGGAGCACAGCACCACCTAGTGCATCTGGGGGAACTGTGTGCTATCAGGCTTCAATGGTATCCCTTGTCCTGCCTGGATATGGGGGAATCATTGCTCACAGGGCTCCATACCACTTACAGCCTATTTTCTTGTTGCCTGGGAAACAAGGATAGAATCATTTCCTTAAAACACAAGACCCTGGCACCCGCTTCCTTCATCTATTTTATTACCAACAAAGCCGAGCTGTCACATGTCTTGTATGTGGGTTTGAAGCTGAATGGTCTCTAGTTGCCATGGGAACCGTGACGCTTCCGTGTTCTCAGTCTGCTCCTCTATGACCTCAGATGAAGTCTGGGGTGCACGCGCCGTGTCACGTGAGCCACTCCTGAAAGTTTATGTTTCCCAAGGCTTTACAAACACTCTGGGGAGTGCAATCAACTGACTTCTCCTACCAGAGTTTGGAAACACCACAACCTTCACAACCTTGCTGACCAATACCTGCTCCATCCACTTTGATTACAGGAGTCCTCCCATGTATGCATCATGGCAAATGAGAACTGGTAACCAATTGTTACATTATTCTGAGTGGAATTGATTGCAACGAAATGAATGAAGGATGAAGGATATGACATTAGCCACTTATCTCTCTGTAAAAAAACTTGATAAAAATAACAGAAAACATAATGAAGAGAAGACAGTAATTGGATGAGGAATGTTTTCTTTTTGCCACCACCTGTCTATTCTGGGACCAAACACCATAGGAACCAACACCACATGCCTTTGCTCTTTATAAATGCCAACAGCATCTAACTAAATTGCTGAGCCTCCCAACATTTCATTGTCTCTTTTTATTTTCTTTTCTTCTCTCGTCACAAAAGGAATCAACACTCTAAAACAGCACCAATTTCACATGCAACCCAATTCCACCAATGCCTTTAAGCAGGCTACTGTGCTCCAAGAGAGCAGTGTTCAACAGACACCTGCATATCTTCAGAGTACTTGTTCCCTAAAGTCACTCTACTCTCCTTAGGACAGAGATCACTGGTCTCTCATGAGTATGCTTATGACGATAATTCTTCAGCACCTTCTTATGCTGCGCATTGTGCAAAAGGTTTCAGGAAATTCAAAATGACAACCACACTTGTACCTGGCATTCTTCAGTGATTTTGGATCCACTGCCATACTCTCTGCCAATGAAGGGGCTTGCACACTGGAGCACATTCCAAGTGTACCACATTGACTACTGGAAAACTAAGCGGTGAACACAAAAGACAGCCACATTTGTCCCTGGATCTCCTCTCACACTTTTGCTTTACAGAGGCTTGCCTGTGATTTCTTTATGAATAAAGTTAGGATTTGGGGCTGAATTGATGTTAGCCTGTATTGACAGCATTCAGGAGGTACACAGGGCATTTACAACCTACTCAACCAATATCAATGGAGCTCCAGTGTCAAGAGGAATGGATCCCTTTTGTAGACTCTTGTTAATATTGGTGGAAGTCCTCAAGGGAAGCAGTGCAGCGATTAGGGTGGCATCTCCCAGGATCAACTGGCTTAAATTGTAGGTTGTAGGGGAAGGTGCTGTTAAGTTGGAAATGTCTATGTTCATTTTTCCTGTGCCAGAAAAAAGAGGAATAAACATTCGTATATTTGGCTGTCCCTTGGAAGCAACAGAAAAGACACAGGATCTTGCAAGGTCATTGTTGTTCTGAAAAGGGGAATGAGGGTTGGTATTCATGGTTGAATAGAGAATGAGTGAGCAATAACTACTTCCTGTATTTGTAGTGTATGATGAGCCAGAATATATGTTGTGGAGTTTGAGGGTTGACTATGATCCATGGTGAGTTTCACTGAGTGTCTTCTCTGAAGTTGTGCTCCAGCATCAACACCCTTCAGCTTTTCTGGCCACCCAAATATCCTTACTCTCCTCTTTTGAATATTCAGCTTGGAAGCCTTGAACCATTCCAATTTCAGGACTATTTATGTTGAAGCCTGATATTATGCCCTATGAAACTTTGAACATCATGCCATCACCAGGCTGATAACTCATCCCCCAGCTTGTGGTCGGCTCCATCCTGGGGCTGGTTAGAGGAGTCCTGATAATATCCCACAGGCTCTTGCTACAGAGAGGTATTTGTTTTTCAAGAAGAGGAACCATTTTGTGAATACACATTGGCAAGTCATCTCTGCATCTTGTTTTGATTTGGTGTGACCCTGGAAAAATCCCAGCAGGTAAGTGACAGGGTCCAGGCTTTTTGTAAGGCAGCAGCGAAGGAGTAAGAGACTGGCAGTTGGAGTTGGAGCACAGAAGAACTCTCCTTTCATGTCAGGTTCTTCCTGTCCTATTTCCAACAGGCTGAGTGAATGATTCCCTCCTCTCTTCATGTTCTATGGGAGGAGCCACTCTCCTTTACCTGGAAAATGGACATCCCAGGGACCGCCTGTCTCCTATCCACACTTCGTACGATAGTAGGAGAAGTCGGACAGATGAAAAATGATGTGTGCCATATCAAGGATCAACTAAACCACGGAGATGCATTGCATGCTCTACTGAGATGAGCAATCAACACCCATCTTTCTGTGTGGCTGGTAGGCCACTAGGCTAATTTCCTTAGTCTGAAGAAAACCCTAGTTGTCCCAGTCCTGGAGCAGTGCAGTCGGAGGGCAAATACACTAGTGCCAGTGCTAAGATTGTAGATCCACGTGCCCTCAAGCACCCCTTTGTCCCAACATGTGGCACTGGAATTGGTGGGGGCTAATTGCCTGCATCAGGAGGCAGATGAGCTGCCTGCCAGCCAAAAAGGTGCAGCCAACGGAGCACAGCGCCACCTCGTGGACATAGGTTGAAGTGCAAGTTCTCAGACTTCAATGGGATTCCTTGTCCTGCCTGGGTATGCAGGGATTTATCCCTCACAGCCTGTTTCCTCATCGCCAGAGCAACAAGGATACAATCATTTCATCAAAAACACAAGAAACAGGCACTCAATCCCTTCATCTATCCTCGTACCCTCACACTTGACTCGCTGCATGTCTTCAATGTGGGTTTGAAGGGGTCAGAAGCTGAAAAGTCTCTGGTTGCTATGGCAACCGTGACGCTTCCATGTTCTCAGTCCGCTCCTCAATGACCTAAGCTGGAATCTGGGGCGCAGGTGCAATGTCACTGGAGACACTCGTGAAAATTCATCTTGCCCAAGGCCTTTCTAACACTCTGGGGAGTACAATCAACTGACATCTCCTACCGGAGCATTGAAACCCCATGACATTCACAACCTAGCTGACCAATGCCTGCTCCTTCCCATTTAATTAGAGGAAAGTTTCCATGTATGGCTCTCATGTCACAGAGGTACTGTTAAACACTTGTTACGTTTTTCTGAGTGAAATTGATTGCAACTAAATGAATGAAGGATCAAGGATATGATTTCAGCCACTTATCTCTCTGTAATAAATCTTGAGAGTAAAAACTGGAAACATAAGGAGGAGAAGATAGAAATTGGATGAGGGAAGTTTCCTTTCTGCCAGGATGTTTCAATTCTGGGACCACAGACTTTATGAGCCATCACCACATGCGTTTGCCTGTTTACATCTCCCAGCAGCATCTGGCTTAACTCCTGAAGCACTTTCACTGAGGGAAACAGGCTTAGAAGAGGAGGCACAACTTCCTCTGCCTCACCAACTCCTGAGATGGTTGGAAGATCCAACAACTGAACTGGCTTGTGAATTATGCATTTATCCCTGCTCTGGGAATTTTTCTAAAAATGTTCAAGGGAAAAATAAGAAAAAAATGTACATTCTAGGAAACTGTCAGTTAATTTTGAATGGAATGGCAAAGCATTCATGTGTGAATGATCCCTAATATGTCCATTCATATACACCAATTGAGAATCTTCTCACTCCCACATATTTCGGCCTCTACTTCTGTTCCTGGCCTCCTTGGATCCCTGATATATTTTCCTGCCCACGGATCAATCAGCTACTTCCTATTTCATCCTGTATGAAGAGCAGAAATATCTATCCCTTAATACACAGGGCTACGCTTGGGAATTGGCAAGCAGAAAGGATCCATCATGGATTGTTTTGGAAAGGAGAATTAGGAATTCCTTAGACATTGTTTTGCTTGGACAATTTGCTTCCCTGCATACAATTTCACTAATTAAGACGGTAGGTGATCATGTGTTGTATCTCAGAGGAGTCATTCCAGTGCAGGCCATATAGCCCATCTGAGACAGTGACTGCCTTCCATGCTCGAGGCCCAGGTTTGAGTCCCCAGCACTGAGAGATTGTGGAAATATCAAAGGAAACCAAATCTGAGCCTCCAAATATTCCATCATCTCTTTTCCTTTTCTTTTCTCCTCTCTTCATAAAATGAATTAACACTCTAAAACAGCACCATTTCATCATGCAACTCATTCACCAACAGCTTTCAGCAGGCTACTGTGCTCCAAGAGAGCAGTGCTCAACAGTCACCTGCATTTCTTCAGAGTACTTCTTCCATGAAGACACTCTGCACTCCTTAGGACAGAGATCACTGGCCTCTCAATGAGTATGCTAATGAGGATAAATTTTCTGCACCTTCTCCAGCCGTGCATTGTGCACAAGGTTTCAGGAAATTCAAAATAACAACCTCACTTGTACCTGACACTCTCCAGGCTTCTTGGACCCACTGCCATATTCTGTATCAGTGAAGGGGCTTTCACACCAGAGCACTTTCCACATGTGCCACATGGTCTACTGTTAATCCAGGAGGTGAACCCGAAAGACAGCCCCTCTTGTCCCTGGAACTCCTCTCACACTTTTGCTTTGCAGAGCATTGCCTGTGATTTCTTGGTGAATAAAGATAGGATTTGGGTCTGAATCCATGTTAACCTGTATTGATAGCATTCAGGTGTTTCACAGGGCATTTACAAACCAGTCACCCAATATCATTAGAGCTCCAGTGTCAAGAGGAATGGAGCACTTTTGTATACTTTTGTTAATATTGATGGACGTCCTCAAATGAAGCAATGCAGGGATTAGTGCTGCATATCCCAGTATCACCTGGCTTAAATTGTAGATCATGGGGGAAGGTGCTGTGAAATTAGGAATGCCTATGCTCATGTGTTCTTGTAACAGAAATAATAGGAATCAACATTCGTATATTCAGCTGTTCCTTGAGAGCAACAGAAAAGAGACAGGAACTTGCAAGGTCAATGCTGTTCTAAAAAGGGTAATGATTTTTGGTATTCATGGTTGCATAGAGAAAGTGCGGGCAATAACTACTTCCTGTAGTGTATGAAGAACCTGAACATATGTTGTGGAGTTTGAGGGTTGACCATGATCGATGGCGAGTTTCACTGGGTGAATTCTCTGTAGTTGTGTTCCAGCATCAACCTCCTTCAGCTTTTCTGGTCCTTCAAATATCCTTACTCTCCTCTTTTGAATATTCAGCTTTGTAGATGTGAACCATTTCACTTTCAGCACCGTATAAGTTCAAGTCTGATGTTATTCCCTGTGAATCTGTGCCCATCATGCCATCACGAGCCTGATAATTGATGCCCCAGCTTCTGGTCTGCTCCAACCTGGAGTTGGTTAGTGGTCTCCTGATAATATCCCACAGAACCCTGGTGACAGAGAGGTATTTGTCTCTCAAGAAGACAACCATAATGTGAATAGAGATTGGCAAGTCATCTCTGCATCTTGTTATGGTTTGATGTGACCCTGGAAAAGTCTCAGCAGGTTGCTTTCAGGGTGCAGCCCAGTTGTAAGGCAGCAGCAAAGAGAAGGGTACTGGCAGTTGAAGTGAACACAGGACAACTCTCCTTTCATGTCAGGTTCATCCTGCCCTCCTTCCAACAGGCAGAGTGAATGACTCCATCCTCCCTTCATGAGCCAGGAGAGGAGCCACTCACATTCACATGGAACATGGACATCCCAGGTTCCATCTGTCTCCTATACACACTTCGTAGGAGAGTAGGAGAAGCCAGACAGATGGAAAACAATGTGACCCATATCAAGGATCACCTAATCTACGGAGTTGAACTGCATGCTTTAGTGAGCTGAGCACTCACCACCCATCTCTCCATGAGGCTGGTAGGCCCCTAGGCTAGTTTTTTGAGTCTGAAGAAAACACGGGTTGTCCCAGTCCTGGAGGAGTGGGGTCAGTGGGAAAATCCATGGTGTTGGTGCTAAAATTGTTGATTCATGTGCCCTCAAGAAGCCCTCTGTCCCAGCCTGTTGCACTGGAATGGGTGTGGGCTAATAGCCTGCATCAGGAAGCAAATGAGCTGCCTGCCAGCCAAAAACGGTGTGGCCATGGAGCACAGCGCCACCTAGTGGACCTGGGTGGAAGTGTGAGCTCTCAGACTTCAATGGGATTCCTTGTCCTGCCTGTTTATGTGGCTATTTATGGCTCACAGCCTTTTTTCTCATTGCCCGGGGCAACAAGGATAGAATCATTTCTTCAAAAATGCAAGACCAAGGCATTCGCTCCCTTCATTTAGCCTCATACCCTCATACCTTACCTGCCGTATATCTTGAATGTGGGTTTGAAGTGGACAGCAGCTGAAAGTTCTCTGGTTGCCATGGGAACCGTGAGGCTTCTGTGTTCTCAGTCTGCTCCTCTATGACATCAGCTGGAATATGAGGTGCAGGTGCAATGTCACTGGAGACACTCGTGAAATTTCATGTTGCTCAAGGCTTTACAAACTTTCTGGTGAGTGCAATCAACTGAATTCTCCTACCGGAGCCTCGAAACACCGTGACCTTCACAACCTAGCTGACCAAAGCCTTCTCCTTCCCCTTTAATTAGAGGAGAGTTCCCATGTATGGCTCTGTCAGGGTCGCTCGCCACGGAGGGCCCATAGAGGTGGGCACAACCTGGCCTGATCTTCAAGATGGTACCTGGTTCTGGTTCAGTGCCAGAAATAGCTTGAAGCCGTTAACAAGTTTCAGGAAGTACTCCTGATTGGCTGATGTATCTTGTGTTTGGCTGGTGTACAGTGCATGTTTTAGGCATTTACTTGATATGTCCATGCTTTCGCCGCAGGGACAACTTTCTGATTGGTCCCTGTATTCTTTATAACCTGGAGTAGATCCCCATTGAAAAGCCTTTTGTCCACATTAAAGAGAAGAAGCTTCACTGCACCAAAAAGGCGTACGTGTTATCATTTCATACGTGGGCGGTGGGAAGTGATATGGCTCTCATTTCACATGATAACTGCTAAACAATTCTTACGTTTTTCTGAGTGAAATTGATTGCAACCAAATGAATGAAGGATCAAGGATATGACTTCAGCCACTTATCTCTCTGTAATAAATCTTGAGAGTAAAAACTGGAATCATAAGGAGGAGAAGATAGAAATTGGATAGAAAAATCTCCTTTTTGCCACCATGTTTCGATTCTGGGACCACAGAACTTATGAACAATCACCACATGTGTTTGCCTGTTTATATATTCCAGCAGCATCTGGCTCAAATGCTGAAGCACTTTTACTGAGGAAAACAGACTTAGAAGAGGAGGCACAACTTCCTCTGCCTCACCAACTCCTGAGATGGTGGGAAGACGCAGCACCTGAACTGGCTTGTGCATTATGCATTTTTCGCTGCTCTTTCAAATTTTTCAAAAAAAGATCAAAAGAAAAAATAAGAAAAAAAAGTACATTCTAGGGAACTGTCAGTTAATTTTGAATGTAATGGCAAAGCATTCATGTGTGAATGATCCCCAATATGTCCATTCATGTACACCAATTGAGAATCTTCTCACTCCCACATATTTCCGCCTCTGCCCCTGTTCCTGGCCTCCTTGGATCCCTGATATATTTTCCTGCTCACGGATCAATCAGCTACTTCCATTTTCATCCTTTATGAAGAGAGGAAATACCTTTCCCTCAGGACACAGTGCTAGGCTTGGGTATTGACAAGCAAAAAGGTTCCATAGTGGATTGTTTTGGACAGGAGAATTAGGAATTCCTTTGACATTGTTTTGCTTGGACATGTTTGCTTCTCTGCATAAAATTTCACTAATTAAGACGGTAGGTGATCATGTGTTGTATCTCAGAGGAGCCCTTCCATTGCAGGCCATATACCCCATCTGGGAGAGTGCCTGCCTTGCATTATCAAGGCCTGGGTTCCTGTCCTCAACACTGTGAGATTATGGACATAACAACAGAAACCAAATCTGAGCCTCCCAACCTTGCATCATGTCTTTTCCTTTTCTTTTCTCATCTTGTTAATAAAGTAATCAACACTCAAAACAGCATCAATTTCTCATGCAACCCAAGTCCACCAACAGCTTTCAGCAGGCTACTGTGCTCCAAAAGAGCAGTGCTCAACAGTCAGCAGGATTTCCTCAGAGTACTTGTTCTATGAAGTCACTCTACACTCCTTAGGAAGTCAATCTTTCCTTAGGAAAGAGATCATTGGCCTCTCTTGACTATGCTAATGCGAATAATTTTTCTGCACCGTCTTCAGCTGTGAATTATTCACAAGGTTTCAGATAATTCCAAATAACAACTTCACATGTACCTGGCACTCTCCAGGCTTCTTGAACCCACTGTTATATTCTCTGCCAGTGGAGGGGCTTTCACACCAGAGCACTTTCCATATGTACGACAGGGTCTACTGTTAATCCAGGAGGTGAACACGAAAGACAGCCGCTCTTGTCCCTGGAACTCCTC
The DNA here is from genome assembly GCF_902686455.1 of Sciurus vulgaris. Classification (NCBI taxonomy): domain Eukaryota; kingdom Metazoa; phylum Chordata; class Mammalia; order Rodentia; family Sciuridae; genus Sciurus; species Sciurus vulgaris. The sequence goes on from NC_136477.1 coordinate 70,553,165, forward strand.
TCACACTTTTGTTTTGCAGATGCTTGCCTGTGATTTCTTGGTGAGTAAAGTTAGGATTTGGGTCTGAATCCATGTTAGCCTGTATTGATAACATTCAAGAGTTTCACAGGACATTTACAAACCACTCACCCAATATCATTAGAGCTCCAGTGTCAAGATAAATGGAGCCCTTTTGTTAATATTGATGGGCATCCTCAAATGAAGCAGTGCAGGGATTAGTGCTGCATTGCCCAGAATCACCTGGCTTCAATTGTAGGTGGTGGGGGAAGGTGCTGTGAAGTTAGTAATGCCTATGCTCATGTGTTCTTGTGGCAGAAAAAATAGGAATCAACATTCATATATTCAGCTGTCCCTTGAGAGCAACAGAAAAGAGCCAGGAACTTGCAAGGGCATTGTTGATCTAAAAAGGGGAAAGAGTGTCAGTATTCATGGTTGCATAGAGAATGAGCAGGCAATAACTACTTCCTGTATTTGTGGTACGTGAGGAAACTAATCATATGTTTTTGAGTTAGAGGGTTGACCATGATCGATGAAGAGTTTCATCGGGTGCCTTCTCTGTAGTTGTGTTCCAGCATCAACCTCCTTCAGCTTTTCTGGTCCCACAAATGTCCTTACTCTCCTCTTTTGAATATTCATCTTGGATGTTTGAACCATTACACTTTCAGCACTGTTTATGTTCAAGACTTGGGTTATGCACTGTGAAACTGTGTCCATCATGCCTTCACCAGCCTGATAATTGATACCCCAGCTTCTGGTCTGCTCCAACCTGGAGTTGGTTAGAAGTCTCCTGGTAATATCCCACAGACCCTGGAAGCACAGAGGTATTTGTCTCTTAAGAAGACCATACATTTTGTGAATACAAATTGGAAAGTCATCTCTGCATCTTCTTTTGATTTTATATGATGCTGGAAAAATCCCAGCAGGTTAGTTTCAGGGTGCAGCCCAGATGTAAGGCAGCAGTAAAGAGAGGAGGACTTGCAGTTGGACTGAGCACAGAACAACTCTCATTTCATGTCAGTTTCGTTCTGCCCTCCTTCCAGCAGGCAGAGTGAAGGACTCCCTCCTCTCTTCATGAGCCACCAGAGGTGACACTCACGTTCACATGCAACATGGACTTCCCAGTTTCCATCTGTCTCCTATCCACACTTCGTAGGACAGTAGGAGAAGCCAGACAGATGGAAAATGATATGTCCCATATCAAGGTTTACCTAAACTATAGAGATGAACTGCATGCTCTACTGAGATGAACACTCGCCCCCCATCCATCTATGAGGCTGGTAGGGTCCTAGGCTAATTTCCTGAGTCTGAAGAAAACCCAGGTGTTCCCAGTCCTGTTGGAGTTTAGTCAGAGGGCAAATCCAGTGGTGCCTGTGCTAACATTGATTATCCAAGTGCCCTCAAGCAACCCTCTTTCCCAGCCTGTGGCACTGGTACTGGTGGGGGCTAATAGCCTGCATCAGGAGGCAGATGAGCTGCCTGCCAGCCAAAACGGTGTGACCAAGGGAGCACAGCGCCACCTAGTGGAACTGGGTGAAACTGCGAGCTCTCACACTTCAAAGGGATTCATTGTCCTGCCTGGATACATGGGGATTTACAGGTCACAGCCTGTTTCCTCATTGACTGTGGCAACAAGGATAGAATCATTTATTCAAAAACGCAAGACCCATGCACCCGCTCCCCTCATCTATCCTCCTACCTCCACTCCTGTCCCACGGCATGTCTTGAATGTGGTTTGGAAGTGGACAGCACCTGAAAGATCTCTAGTTGCCATGGGAACCGTGATGCTTCCGTGTTCTCAGTCCACTCCTCAATGACCTCAGCTGGAATCTGGGTTGCAGGTGCAATGTCACTGGAGAAACTCGTGAAAATCATGATGCCCAAGTCATTACAAACACTCTGGTGAGTGCAATCAACTGACTTCTTCTACCGGAGTCTCAAAACACCTTGACCTTCTCACCCTAGCTGACCAATGCCTGCTCCTTTCCCTTTAATTAGAGGAGAGTTCCCATGTATGCCTCTCATGTCAGAGGTGTACTGGTAAACACTTGTTACGTTTTTCGGAGTGAAACTGATTGCAACTAAATGAATGAAGGATCAAGAATGTGACATTAGCCACTGATACCTCTGTAATAAATCTTGAGAGTAAAATCTGGAATCACAAGGAGGAGAAGATAGAAACTGGATGAGTAAAGTTTCCTTTTTGCCACCATGTTTCCATTCTGGGATCTCAGAACTATGAGCCATCAACACCTGCATTTGCCTGTTTATAGCTTCCAGCAGCGTCTGGCTCAATGGCTGAAGCATTTTTCTGAGGGAAACAGGCTTAGAAGAGGAGGCACAACTACCTCTGCTGCACCAACTCCTGAGATGGTAGGAAGATCCAGCACCTGAACAGGCTTGTGCATTATGCACTTTTCCATGCTCCTTGGAATTTCTCAAAAATGTTCAAAAGAAAAAATAAGAGGAAAAAATACTTTCTAGGAAAATGTCAGATAATTTTGAATGTAATGACAAGGCATTCTTCTATGAATGATCCTCAATATCTCCATTCATATTCAACAATTGAGCATTTTCTCACTCCCAAATATTTCTGCCTCTGCCCCTGTTCCTGGCCTCCTTGGATCCCTGATATATTTTCCTGCCCAGGGATCAATCAGCTACTTCCTTTTTCATCCGTTATGAAGAGGGGAAGTATCTTTCCCTTAGGACACAGTGCTAGGCTTGGGTATTGACAAGCAAAAAGGATCCATAGTGGATTGTTTTGCACAAGAGAATTATGAATTCCATAGTCATTGTTTTGCTTGGACATGTTTGCTTCTCTGTATACAATTTCACTAATTAAGATGTTAGGTGATCATGTATTATCTCAGAGGAACTGTTCCAGTGCAGGCCATGTAGCCCATCTGGGACAGTGCCTGCCTTGCACGCTTCAGGCCCAGGTTTGAGTCCCCAGCACTGTGAGATTGTGGAAATAACAAAGGAACCCTAATCTGAGTCTCCCAACCTTCCACCATCTGTTTTTTCTTTTCTTTTCTTCACTTGTCACAAACGGAATCAACACTTTAAAACAGCACCAAATTCTCATGCAATCCAAATCCACCAAAAGCATTCAGCAGGCTACTGTGATTCAATACAGCAGTGCTCAACAGTCACCTGCATTTCCTCAGAGTACTTGTTCCATGAAGTCACTCTACACTCCTTAGGACAGAGATCTCTGGCCTCTCATTATTACACTAATATGAATACTATTTCTACACATTCTTCAGCTGTGCATTGTGCACAGGTTTTCAACAAATTCAAAATAACAACCGCAATTGTACCTGGCACTCTCCAGGCTTCTTGGGCCCACTGCCATACTCCCTACCAGTGAAGGGGCTTTCACGCCAGAGCACTTTCCACCTGTACAACGTGGTCTAATGTTATGCCAGGTGGAGAACACGATGACAGCTGCTCTTGTACCTGGAACTCTTGTCACACTTCCGCTGTGCAGAGGCTTGCCTGTGATTTCTTGGTGAGTAAAGTTAGGATTTGTGTTGAATCCATGTTAGCCTGTATTGATAGAATTCAGGAGCTTCACAGGACATTTACATCCCACACACTCAATATCATTAGAGGTCCAGTGTCAAGAGGAATGGAGTCCTTTTGTGTTCTTTTGTTAATATTGATGGACATCCACAAATGAATCCCCTTTGAATATTCAGCTTGGAGGTGGTGAACCATTCCACTTTGAGCATCATTTATGTACAAGTCTGGTGCTATGCCCTGTGAAATTGTGTTCATCATACCATCACCATGCTGATAAATGATCCCCCAGCTTGTGGTCTGCTCCAACCTGGAGCTGTTTAGAGGTCTCCTGGTAATATCCCGCAGACTGTGGTGACAGAAAGGTATTTCTCTCATGAAGACCAACCATTTTGTGAATACAGATTGGCAAGTCATCTCTGCATCTTGTTATGGTTTGATGTGACCCTGGAAAAGTACCAGAAGTTTATTTTCATGGTGCAGCCCGGTTATATGGCTTGAGCAAAGAAAAGGGCCTGGCATTGTAGGGAGCACAGAATAACTCTCCTTTTATGCCAAGTTTATCCTGCCCTCCTTCCAACAGGAAGAGTGAATGACTCCCTCCTCTCTTCATAAGCCAGGAAAGGAACCACTCACATCCCAGGTTCCATCTGTCTCCAGTTCACACTTTGTAGGTAAGTAGGAGAAGCTAGACAGATGGAAAATGATGTGTCCCATATCCAGGTATATTTAAACCATGGAGATGAACTGCATGCTCTACTGAGATGAGCACTCACCACCCTTATCTCCATGAGGCTGCTAGGCCCCTATGCTTGTTTCCTAAGTCTGAAGAAACCCAGCTTTTCCAATTCCTGGAGGATTGGGTTCGGAGGGCAAATCCAGTTGTGCCTGTGCTATGATTGTTTATCCATGTGCCCTCAAGCACCCCTCTGTCCCAGCCTGTGGCACTGGAATTGGTGGGTTATAATAGCCTTCATCAGGAGGCAGATGAGCTTCCTGACAGCCAAAGCGGTGCAGCCAACGGAGCACAGGCCCACTATTTGTACCTGGGTGGAAGTGCGAGCTCTCACACTTCAATGGGATTCCTTGTCCTGCCTGGATATGTGGGGATTTATCGCTCACAGCCTGTTTCCTCATTGCCCGAAAAACAAGGATAGAATCATTTCTTCAAGAAACGCAAGACCCAGGCAACCACTCCCTTTATATATTCTCCTATCTGCACTGGTGACCCGCCACATATCCTGAATATGGGTTTGAAGCAGACAGCAGCTGAAAGGTCTCTGGTTGCCATGAGAACTGTGATGCTTTCATGTTCTCAATCCGCTCCTCTCTGACTTCAGCTGGAATCTGTGGTGCAGGGGCAATGTCACTGGAGAAACTCGTGAAAATTCATGATGCCCAAGCCTTTACAAACACTCTGGTGAGTGCAATCAACTGACTTCTTCTACTGGAGTCTCAAAACACCTTGACCTTCTCACCCTAGCTGACCAATGCCTGCTCCTTTCCCTTTAATTAGAGGAGAGTTCCCATGTATGCCTCTCATGTCAGAGGTGTACTGGTAAACACTTGTTACGTTTTTCGGAGTGAAACTGATTGCAACTAAATGAATGAAGGATCAAAGATGTGACATTAGCCACTGATACCTCTGTAATAAATCTTGAGAGTAAAATCTGGAATCATAAGGAGGAGAAGATAGAAACTGGATGAGTAAAGTTTCCTTTTTGCCACCATGTTTCCATTCTGGGATCTCAGAACTTATGAGCCATCAACACCTGCCAGAGTACCAGAGTACTTGTTCGATGAAGTCACTCTGTACTCCTTAGGACAGAGATAACTGGCCTCTCATTATTATTCTAATATGCATAATATTTCTGAACCTTCTTCAGCTCTGCATTGTGGTCAGCTTTTCAAGAAATACAAAATAACAACCGCAATTTTGCCTGGCACTCTCCAGTCTTCTTGGGCCCTCTGCCATATTCTCTGCCAGTGAAGGGGCTTTCATGCGAGAGCACTTTCCAAATGTACCACATGGTCTAAAGTTAAGCCAGGATGGGAACACGAAAGACAGTTGCTCTTTTCCTTGGAACTCCTCTACACTTTTGCTTTGCAGAGGCTTGCCTGTGATTTCTTGGTGAGTAAAATTAGGATTTTGTCTGAATCCATGTTAGCCTGTATTGATAGCATTCAGGAGTTTCACAGGCCATTTACTTCCCACACACTCAATATCATTAGAGCTCCAGTGTCAAGAGGAATGGAGGCCTTTTGTATTCTTTTGTTAATATTGATGGACCTCCAGAAAGGATGCAGTGCATGGATTAGTATTGCATAATCCAGGATCACCTGGCTTAAATTGTAGATCGGAGGAGAAGGTGCTGTGAAGTTAAAAATGCCTATGCTCATGTGTTCTTGTGCCAGAAATCATAGGAATCAACATTCGTATATTCGGCTGTCCTTTGAGAGCAACAGAAATGAGACAGGAACTTGCCAGGACATTGTTGTTCTAAAAAGGGAAATGAGTATCAGTACTCATGGTTTCATAGGGAATGAGAGGACAATAACTACTTCCTTTATTTGTAGTGTATGGAGAACCTGACCATATGTTGTGGTGTTTGAGGGTTGAACATGATCCTTGGTGAGTTTCATCGGGTGATTTCTCTGTAATTGTGTTCGAGCATCATCCTCCTTCAGCTTTTCTGGTCCCACAAATATATTTGCTCTCCTCCTTTGAATATTCAGCTTGTAGGCTGTGAACCATAACACTTTCAGTACCATTTATGTTCATGCTTGGTGGTATACCCTGTGAAACTGTGTCCATCATGTCATCACCAGGCTGATAAATGATCCCTCAGCTTGTGTTCTGCTCCAACCTGTAGCTGGTTAGAAGTCTCCTGGTAATATCCCACAGACCTTGGCGACAGAGAGTTATTTGTCTCTCAAGAAGGACAATGATTTTGTGAATACAGATTGGCAAGTCATGTCTGCATCTTGATATGATTTGATGTGATCCTCAATAAATCCCAGGAGGTGACTTTCATGGAGCAACCCAGTTGTAATGCAAGAGCAAAGAGAAGGGGACTGGCAGTTGGAGTAAACACAGAACAACTCTCCTTTCATGTCATGTACCTCCTGCCTTCCTTCCAACAAGGAGAGTGAATGATTTCCTCCCCTCTTCATGAGCCATGAGAGGAACCACTCATATTCACATGGAACATGGACATCCCAGGTTCCATCTGTCTCCTGTCCACACGTCGAAGGTAAGTAGGAGAAGCCAGAGACATAGAAATCCATGTGTCTCATATCAAGGTTCACCTAAACTACGGAGATGAACTGCATGCTCTACTGAGCTGACCACTCACCACCCATCTCTCCATGAGGCTGGTAGGCCCCTAGGCTAGTTTCCTGAGTCTGAAGAAAACCCGGGTTGTCCCAGTCCGGGAGGAGTGCGGTCAGAGGGCAAATCCAGTTTTGCCAGTGCTATGATTGTTTATCCATGTGCCCTCAAGCACCCCTCTGTCCCAACCTGTGGCACTGGAATTGGTGGGGGCTAATAGACTACATCAGGAGGCAGATGAGCTGCCTGCCAACCCTAGCGGTGTGGCCAAGTGAGCACAGCACAACCTAGTGGACCTGGGTGGATGTGCAAGCTCTCACACTTCAATTGGATTCCTTGTCCTGCCTGGATATGTGGGGATTTATCGCTCACAGCCTGTTTCCTCATTGCCCGGGGCAACAAGGATAGAATCATTTCTTCAAAAAACGCAAGACCCTGGCACCCGATCCCTTCATGTATCCTCCTACCCGCACTCAAGACCCGCCAAATGAATTGAATATGGGTTTGAAGTGGACAGCAGCTGAAAGGTCTCTGGTTGCCATGGGAACCATGAGGCTTCCGTGTTCCCAATCCGCTCCTGGATGTCACCAGCTGGAATCTGGATTGCAGGTGCAATGTCACTGGAGACACTCGTGAGAGTTCATGTTTTCCAAGGCTATACAAACACTCTGGCAAGTGCAATAAACTGACTTCTCCTACTGGAGTCTCAAAACACCATGACCTTCACATCCTAGCTGACCAATGCCTGCTCCTTCCCCTTTAATTAAAGGGGAGTTGCCCTATATGGCTCTCATGTTACAGGAGTACTAAACATTGTTTCATTTTCGGAGTGAAATTGATTGCAACCATATGAATGAAGGATCAAGGATATGACTTTAGCTACTTATCACTCTGTAATAAATCTTGAGAGTAAAACCTGGAATCATAATGAGGAGAAGGTAGAAATTGGATGAGAAAAGTTTCCTTTTGCCACCATGTTTCAATTCTGGGACCCCAGATCTTATGAGACATCACCACCTGACTTTGCCTGCTTATAGCTCCCAGCAGTGTCTGGCTCAATTACAGAAGCACTTTAACTGAGGGAGACAGGCTTAGAAGAGGAGGCACAACTTCCTCTGCCTCACCAACTCCTGAGATGGTGGGAAGATCCACCACCTGAACTGGCTTGTGCATTATACACTTTTCCCTGCTCTTTGGAATTTTTCAAAAAAAGTTCTAATGTAAATATAAAAAAAGAATACTTTCTAGGAAAATGTCAGTTAATTTTGAGTGCAATGGCCAGCCATTCATGTGTGAATGATCCTCAATATCTCCATTCATATTCAACAATTGAGTATTTTCTCACTCACAAATATTTCTGCCTCTGCCCCATTTCCTGGCTTACTTGGATCCCTGATATATTTTCCTGCCCATGGATCAATCAGCCACTTCCGTTTTAATCCTGTATGAAGAGCAGAAATATCTATCCCTTAATACACAGGGCTACGCTTGGGTATTGGCAAGCAGAAAGGATCCATCGTGGATTGTTTTGGACAGGAGAATTATGAATTTCTTAGTCATTGTTTCGTTTGGACATGTTTGCTTCTCTACAATTTCATTAATTAAGATGTTAGGTGATCATGAGTTTTATCTCATAGTAACCATTCCAGTGCAGGCCATATAGCCCATTGGGAGAGTGCCTGCCTTGCATGCTTCAGGCCTGGGCTCGAGACCCCAGCACTGTGGGATTGTGTAAATAACAAAGGAAACCAAATCTGAGTCTCCCAACCTTCCATCGCCTCTTTTCCGTTAATTTTCTCCTCTTGTCACAAAAAGAATCCACACTGTAAAACAGCACCAATTTCTCATGCAACCCAAGTCCACCAACAACTTTCAGCAGGCTACTGTGCTCCAAGAGTGCAGTGTTATCAGTCACCTACATTTCCACAGAGTACTTGTGCCATGAAGTCAGTCTACACTCCTTAGGGCAGAGATCACTGGCCTCTCATTATTATTCTAATGTGAATAATATTTCTGTGTCACCTTCAGCAGCACATTGTGCATAGGTTTTCAAGAAATACAAAATAACAACCACAATTGGACTTGGCAATCTCCAAGCTTCTTGGACCCACTGCCATATTCTCTGCCAGTGAAGGGGCTTTCATGCCAGAACACTTTCCACCAATAGCACATGGTCTAAAGTTAAGCCAGAAGTTGAACACAAAAGACAGCCATTCTTTTCCTTGGAAATCCTCTCACACTTTTGTTTTGCAGAGGCTTGCCTGTGATTTCTTGGTGAGTAAATTTAGAATTTGGGTCTTAATCCATGTTAGCGTGTATTGATAGCATTCAGGAGTTTCACAGGACATTTACATCCCACTCACAAAATATCATTAGAGCTCCGGTGTCACAAGGAATGGAGGCCTTTTGTATTCTTTTGTTAATATTGATGGACGTCCACAAATGAAGCAGTGCATGGATTAGTGTTGCATAGCCCAGGATCACCTGGCTTAAATTGCAGATCGTGGGAGAAGGTGCTGTGAAGTTAGAAATGCCTGTGCTCATGTGTTCTTGTGCCAGAAAAAATAGGAATCAACATTCGTATATTCGGCTGTCCCTTGAGAGCAACAGAAATGGGACAGGAACTTGCAAGGTCTTTGTTGTTCTAAAAAGGGAAATGAGGGTCATTATTCATGGTTGCATAGAGAATGAGCGGACAATAACTACTTCCTGTATTTGTAGTGTATGGAGAACATGAACATATGTTGTGGAGTTTGAGGGTTGACCATGATCCTTGGTGAGTTTCATTGGGTGATTTCTCTGTAGATGAGTTCCAGCATCAACCTCCTTCAGCTTTTCTGGTCCCACAAATATCCTTGTTCTCCTCCTTTGAATATTCTTCTTGGAGGCTGTGAACCATTCCCCTTTTGAGCACCATTTATGTTCAAGTCTTGTGTTATGCCCTATGAAACTGTGTCCATCATGCCATCACCAGGCTGATAAATGATCCCCCAGTTAGTGGTCTGCTCCAACCTGGAGCTGGTTAGAAGTCTCCTGGTAATATCCCAAAGAACATGGTGCCAGAAAGGTAGTTGTCTCTCATGAGGAACATCCATTTTGTGAATACAGATTGGCAAGTCATCTCTGCATCTTGTTATGGTTTGATGTGACCATGGAAAAATCCCAGAAGTTTACTTTCATGGTGCAGCCCAGAGCAGGAGCAAAGAGAAGGGGACTGGTAGTTGTAGAGAGCACTGAACAACTCTCTTTCATGTCATGTTCATCGTTCCCTCCTTCCAACTGGCAGTGTGATTGACTTCCTCCTCTCTTCATGAGCTACAAAAGGAGCCACTCACATTCACATGGAACATGGACATCCCAGGTTCCATCTGTCTCCTGTCCGCATTTCGTAGGTCAGTAGGAGAAGCCAAACAGATGGAAAACGATGTGTCCGGTATCAAGGTTCACCTAAACTACAGAGATGAACTGCATGCTCTACTGAGCTGACCACTCACCACCCATCTCTCCATAAGGCTGATAGGCCCTAGGCTAGTTTACTGAGTCTTAAGAAAACCCGGATTGTCCCAGTCATGAAGGAGTGTGGCCGGAGGGCAAATTCAGTGGTGCCAGTGCTACGATTGTTGATCCATGTGCCCTCAAGCACCACTCTGTCCAAGGCTGTGGCACTGGATTTGGAGGGTGCTAATAGCCTGCATCAGGAGGCAGATGAGCTGACTGTCAGCCAAAATTGCTTGGCCAATGGAGCACTGCACCACCTAATGGACCTGGGTGGAATTGCGAGCTCCCACACTTCAATGGGATTCCTTGTCCTGCCTGGATATGTGGGGATTTATCACTCACAGCCTGTTTCCTCATTGCTCGGGGCAACAAGAATAGAATCATTTCTTCAAAAAATGCAAGACCCTGGCACCTGATCCCTTCATGTATCCTCCTACTGGCACTCAAGACCCGCTGCATGTCTTGTATATGGGTTTTAAGTGGACAGCAGCTGAGTGTCTCTGTTGCTATGGGAATCCTGAGGCTTCCGTGTTCCCAATCTGCTTCTCTATGACACCATCTGGAATCTGGGGTGCAGATGCAAAGTCTCTGAGACACTCATGAGAGTTCATGTTTTCCAAGGCTTTACAAACACTCTGGAAAGTGCAATCAACTGACTTCTCCTACTTGAGCCTCGAAACACCATGACCTTCACCACCTAACTGACCAATGCCTGCTCATTCCCCTGTAATTAGAGGAGAGTTCCCATGTATGGATCTCATGTTACAGGAGTACTGGTAAGCAATTGTTATGTTTTCAGAGTGAAATTGATTGCATACATATGAATGAAGGATCAAGGATATGACATTAGCCACTTATCGCTCTGTAATAAATCTTGAGAGTAAAAATTGGAATTATAAAAAGGAGTAGATAGAAATTGGATGAGGAGAGTTTCCTTTTTACCACCATGTTTCAATTCTGGGACCCCAGATCTTATGAGCCATCACCACCTGACTTTGCCTGCTTATAGCTCCCAGCAGCGTCTGGCTCAATTGCAGAAGCACTTTAACTGAGGGAGACAGGCTTAGAAGAGGAGGCACAACTTCCTCTGCCTCACCAACTCCTGAGATGGTGGGAAGATCCACCACCTGAACTGGCTTGTGCATTATACACTTTTCCCTGCTCTTTCTAATTTTTCAAAAAAAGTTCAAAAGAGAAAATAAGAAGAAAAAATACTTTCTAGGAAAATGTCAGTTAATTTTGAATGTAATGGCAAGGCTTTCTTGTGTGAATGATCCTCAAATTCTCCATTCATATTTACCAATTGAGCATCTTCTCACTCCCACATATTTCTGCCTCTGCCCCTGTTCCTGGCCTCCTTGGATCCCTGATATATTTTCCTGCCCACAGATCAATCAGCTACTTCATTTTTCCTCCTTTATGAAGAGGGGAAATATCTTTGCCTTAGGACACAGGGTTAGGCTTTGGTATTGATAAGCAAAAAGGATCCATACCGGATTGTTTTCGACAGGAGAATTACGAGTTCTGTAGTCATTGTTTCTCTTGGACATGTTTTCTTCTCTGTATACAATTTCACTAATTAAGACGTTAGGTGATCATGTGTTGTATCTCAGAGGAACTGTTCCAGTGCAGGCCATATAGCCCATCTGGGAGAGTGGCTGCCTTGTATACTTCAAGCCAGGTTTTGAGTCCCAAACACTTTGGGATTGTTGAAATAACAAAGGAGACCTAATCTGAGTCTCCCAACCTTCCATCATCTGTTTTCCTTTTCTTTTTTCCTCTCGTCACAAAAGGAATCAACACTCTATAACAGCACTAATTTTTCATGCAACCCAAATCCACCAACAGCATTCAGCAGGATACTGTGATCCAAGAGAACAGTGCTCAACAGTCACCTGTATTTCCTCAGAGTACTTGTTCCATGAAGTCACTCTACATTCCTTAGGACAGCGATCAATGGCCTCTCATTATTATGCTAATATGAATACTATTTCTGCACATTCTTCAGCTGTGCATTGTGCACAGGTTTTCAACAAATTCAAAATAACAACCGCAATTGTACCTGGCACTCTCCAGTCTTCTTGGACACACTGCCATATTCGCTGTGAAGGGGCTTTCATGCCAGAGCACTTTCCACCTGTATCACATGGTCTAAAGTTAAGCCAGGATGTGAACACTAAAGTCAGCCGCTCTTTTTCTTGGAACTACTCTCACACTTTTGCTTTGCAGAGGCTTGCCTGTGACTCCTGGTGAGTAAAGTTAGGATTTGTGTCTGAATCCATGTCAGCCTGTATTGATAGCATTCATGAGTTTCACATGCCTTTCACAACCCACTCACACAATGTCATTAGAGCACCAGTGTCAAGTGGAGTGGAGCCATTTTGTATTCTTTTGTTAATATTGATGGACGTCCACAAATGAAACAGTGCATGGATTAGTGTTGCATAGCCCAGGATCACTTGGCTTAAATTGAACATCGTGGGAGAAGATGCTGTGAAGTTAGAAATGTCTGTGCTCATGTGTTCCTGTGCCAGAAAATATAGGAATCAACATTCTTATTTTCGGCTCTCCCTTGAGAGCAACAGAAATGGAACAGGAAATTGCAAAGTCTTTGTTGTTCTAAAAAGGGAAATGAGGGTCGGTATTCATGGTTGCATAGAGAATTAGTGGACAATAACTACTTCCTGCATTTGTAGTGTATGAAGACCTGAACATATGTTGTGTAGTTTGAGGGTTGTCCATGATCGATGGCGAGTTTCATCGGGTGATTTTTCTGTAGTTGTGTTCCAGTATCAAAGTCCTTCAGCTTATCTGGTCCCACAAATATCCTTGCTCTCCTCTTTTGAATATTCAGCTTGGAGGCTGTGAACCATTCCACTTTAAGCACCATTTATGTTCAAGCCTGGTGTTATGCCCTGTGAAACTATCCCCATCATACCATCACCAGGCTGATAATTGATCCCCCAGCTTGTGGTGTGCTCCAACCTGGAGATAGTTAGAGGTTTCCTGGTAATATCCTACAGACCCTGGTGACAGAGAGGTATTTGTCTCTCAATAAGTCCAACCACTTTTTGACCACTGATTGACAAGTCGTCTCTGCATCTTGTTATGGTTTGATGTGACCCTGGAAAAATCCCAGGAGGTAACTTTCAGGGAGCAGCCCAGTTGTAATGCAGCAGCAAAGAGAAGGGGACTGGCAATTGGAGTGAGCACAGAACAACTCTGCTTTCATGTCATTTTTGTCCTGCCCTCCTTCCAACAGGCAAAGTGAATGACTCCCTTCTTTCTTCATGAGACACAAGAGGTGCTACTCACATTCACATGGAACATGGACATCTCAGGTACTATCTGACTCCTCTCCACACTTCATAGGACAGTAGGAGAAGCCAGACAGATGGAAAACCATGTGTCCCAAAGCAAGGATCACCTAAACTATGGAGATGAACTGCATGCTCTAGTGAGCTGAGCACTCACCACTCATCTCTCCATGAGTCTGGTAGGCCCCTAAGCTAGTTTCCTGAGTCTGAAAAAACTCCAGCTTGTGCCAGTCCTGGAGGAGTGCTGTCGGGGGGCAAATTCAGTGGTGCCGGTGCTAAGACTGTTGATCCATGTGCCCTCAGGTACCCCTTTATCCCAGCCTGTGACACTGGAATTGGTGGGTGCTAATAGACTACATCAGGAGGCAGATGAGCTGCCTGCCAGTCAAAACGGTGTGGCAAATGGAGCACAGCTTCTCCTGGTGGACCTGGGTGCTTGTGCGAGCTCTAAAACTACAATGGAATACCTTGTCCTGCCTGGATATGCAGAAATTTATCATTCACAGCCTGTTTCCTCATTGCCCGGGCTAACAAGGATAGAATCATCTTCAAAAAATGAAAGACCCAGGTACCCGCTCCCTTCATCTATCCTAGTACCTGCACTCCTGACCTGCTGCATGTATTGAATGTGGATTTGAAGCGGACAGCAGCTGAAAGATCTCTGGTTGCCATGGGAACTGTGATGCTTCCATGTTCTCAGTCTGCTCTTCTATGACATCACCTGGAATCTGGGGTGCATGTGCAATGTCACTGAAGATACTCATGAAATTTCATGTTGTCCAAGGCTTTATAAACACTCTGGGGATTGCAATCAACTGACTTCATGTACTGGAGCCTGGAAACACCATGATCTTCACAATCTAGCTGTACAAAGCCTGCTCCTTCCCCTTTAATTATAGGAGATTTCCCATGTATGACTCTCATGTCACAGGAGTACTGGTAAACAATTGTTAGGTTTTTCTGAGTGAGATTGCATCCAAATGAATGAAGGATCAAGGATATGACTTTAGCCACTTATCACTCTGTAATAAATCTTGAGTGTAAATACTGGAAATATAAGGATGAGAAGATAGAAATTGGATGAGGAATGTTTCCTGTTTGCCACCATGTTTTGATTCTGGGACCCAGACCTTATGAGCCATCACCATCTGCCTTTGCCTGTTTATAGCTAACAGCGCATCAGGCTCAATTGCTGAAGCACTTTTACTGAGGGAGACAGGCTTAGAAGAGGAGGCACAACTTCCTCTGTGTCACCAACACCTGAGATGGTGGGAAGATCCAGCACCTGACCTGCTTGGGCATTATGCACTTTTCCCTGCTCTTTGGAATTTTTCAAAAAAAGTTCAAAAGGAAAAATCAGAAAAAAAAAATACTTTCAAGGAAAGTGTCGGTAAATTTTGAATGTAATGGCAAGGCTTTCATGCATAAAAGATCCTTAATATCTCCATTCATATTCAACAATTGAGCATCTTCTCACTCCCAAATATTTCTGCCTCTGCCCCTAATAATGGCCTCCTTGGATCCCTGATATATTTTCCTGCACACAGATCAATGAGCTACTTCCTTTTTCATTCTTTATGAAGAGGGGAAATATGGCTGCCTTTTGACACAGGGCTAGGCTTATATTGAGAAGAAAAAAAAATCCATACTGGATTGTTTTGGACAGGAGAATTACGAATTCCTTAGTCATTGCTTAGCATTGACATGTTTGATTCTCTACATACAATTTCACTAATTAAGATGTAAAGTGGTCATGTGTTGTATCTCAAGTCACAGAAGAATTGGAAAACATATGTTACGTTTTTCTGAGTAAAAGTGATTGCAAACAAATTAATTAAGGTTCTAGGATATGAATTTAGCCACTTATCTCTCTTTAATAAATCTTGAGAACAAAAACTTTAATCATAAGGAGGCAACTTGTGTTTGTCTGTTTATATCTCCCAGCAGCGTCTGGCTAAAATGTTGAAGCACTTTTACTGAGGCAAACAGGTTTAGAACAGGAGGCACAACTTCCTCTGAATCACCAACTCCTGAGATGCTGGGAAGATCCACCACCTGAACTGGTTGTGCATTATGCACTTTTCCCTGCTCTTTGGAATTTTTAAAACAATGTTCAAAAGGAAAAATAGGAAAAAAAATGTTCTCTCTAGGAAAGTGTCAGTTAATTTTGAGTGTAATGGCAATGCATTCATGTGTGAATGATCCTCAATATCTCCATTCATATTCACCAACTGAGCATCTTCTCACTCCCATATATTTCTGCCTCTGCCCCTGTTCCTGGCCTTCTTGGTTCCCTGATATATTTTCTTCCTCACGGATCAATCAGCTACTTCCATTTTCATATTTTATGAAGAGGGGAAATACCTTTCCCTCACGACAAAGGGCTAGGCTTGGGTATTGACAAGCAAAAAGGATCCACACTGGATTGTTTTGGACAGGAGAATTAGAAATTCCTTAGACATTGTTTTTCTTGGGCATGTTTGCTTCTCTGCATACAATTTCACTAATTAAGACGTTAGGAGATCATGTGTTGTATCTCAGAAGAGCCATTCCACTGAAGGCCATATAGCCTATCTGGGAGAGTGCCTGCTTTGCATACTTGAGGCCAGGAATCCAGTCCATAGCTCTGTGGGATTGTGGAAATAACAAAGAAAATCCAATCTGACCTTCCCAACCTTCTATCATCTCTTTTCCTTTTCTTTTCTCCTCCCAACAAAAGGAATCCACACTCTAAAATGGCACCAATTTCTCATGCAACCCAAGTCCACAACAGCATTTAACAGGCTACTGTGCTCCAAGAGAGCATGCTAAACAGTCACCTGCATTTCCTCAGAGGACTTGTTCCATGAAGTCACTCTACACTCCTTACGACAGAGATCAATAGCCTCTCACATGTGTGCTAATGCGAATAATATTTCTGCATCATCTTCAGCTGCACATTGTGCAGAGGTTTTCAGGAAATTCAAAATAACAACTGCAATTGTATCTGGCACTCTCCATATTCTCTGCCAGTGAATGGGCTTTCAGGCCAGAGCAATTTCCACCTGTGCCACATGGTCTAATGTTAAGCCAGGAGGTGAACAGGATAGACAGCTGCACTTGTCCCTGGAACTCTTCTCACACTTTTGCTTTGCGGAGGCTTGCCTGTGGTTTCTTGGTGAGTAAAGTTAGGATGTGGGTCTGAATCCATGTTAGCCTGTATTGATAGCATTCAGGAGTTTCACAGGCCTTTCACAACCCACTCACCCAAAGTCATCAGAACTCCAGTATCAAGAGGAATGGAGCACTTTTGTATTCTTTTGTTAATATTGATGGACGTCCTCAAATGAAGCAGTGCAGGGATTAGTGTGGCATATCCCAGGATCACCTGGCTTAAATTGTAGATCATGGGGGGAGGAGCTGTGAAGTTAGAAATGCCTGTGCTCATCTGTTCTTGTGCCAGAAAAATAAGAATCAACACTCTTATGTTCTGCTGTCCCTTGAGAGCAACAGAAAAGAGAAAAGAACTTGCAAATACATTCTAGTTCTAAAAAGAAGAATGAGGGTCAGTATTCATGGTTGCATAGAGAATGAACAGGCAATAACTACTTCCTGTATTTGTAGTGTATGAAGAACCTGAACATAGATTGTGTTGTTTGAGGGTTGACCATGATGGATGGCAAGTTTCATCGGGTGCCTTCTCTGTAGTTGTGTTCCAGCATCAACCACCTTCAGCTTTTCTGGTCCCACAAATATCCTTGCTCTCCTCTTGTGAATATTCAGCTTGGAGGCTGTGAACCATTCCAGTTTTAGCACCATTTAGGTTCAAGAATGGTGTTATGCCCTGTGAAACTGTGCCCATCATGCCATCACCAGGCTGATAATTTTCCACCAACTTGTGGTCTGCTCCAACATGGAGCTGCTTAGAGGTCTCCTGGTAATATCCCACAGACCCTGGCGACAGAGAAGTATTTGTCTCCCATGAAGACCAACCATTTTGTGAATACACTTTAGTAAGCATTTCTGCATCTTTATATGGTTTGATGTGATCCTGGAAAAATCCCAGGAGGTTTCTTTCAGGGTGAAGCCCAGTTGTAAGGCAGCAGCAAAGAGAAGGGGACTGGCAGTTGAAGTGAGCACAGAACAACTCTCCTTTCATGTCAGGTTTGTCCTGCCCTCCTTCAAACAGGAAGAGTGAATTACTCCCTCCTCTCTTCATGAGCCATGAGAGGAGCCACTCACATTCACATGGAAAATGGACATCCCAGGTTAAATCTGTCTCCTGTCCGCACTTTGTAGTACAGTAGGTGATGCCAGACTGATGGAAAACGATGTGTCCCATATCAAGGATCACCTAAAATACGGAGATGAACTGCATGCTCTACTGAGCTGAACACTTACCACCCATCTCTCCATGAGGCTGGTAGGCACCTAGGCTAGTTTCCTGAGTCTGAAGAAAACCGGGTTGTCCAAGTCCTGGAGGAGTGTGGTCCGAGGACAAATTCAGTGGTGCCTGTGCTAAGATAGTTGATCCATGTGCCCTCAAGCACCCCTCTATCCCAGCCTGTGGCACTGGAATTGGTGGGTGCTAATAGCCTGCATCCGGAGGCAGATGAGCTGCCTGCCAGCATAAACGGTGCGGCCAAGGGAGCATTACACAACCTAGTGGACCTGGGTGGAATTGCGAGCTCTCACACTTCAATGGGATTCCTTTCCCTGCCTGGATATGAGGGAATTTATCGCTCACAACCTGTTTCCTCATTGCCCGGGGCAACAGTGATAGAATCATTTCTTCAAAAACCCAAGACTCAGGCACCCGCTTTCTTCATCTATCCTCGTACCCTCACACATGACCCGCCGCATATCTTGAATGTGAGTTTGGAGAGGACAGCAGCTGAAAGGACTCTGGTTGCCATGGGAACCATGAAACTTCAGTGTTCTCAGTCTGCTCCTCTATGACAGCAACTGAAATCTGAAGTGCAGGTGCAATGTCACTGCAGACACTTGTGAAAATTCATGTTGCCCAAGGCTTTACAAACACTCTGAGTAGGGCAATCCACTGACTTCTCCTACCGGAGCCTTGAAACATCGTGACCTTCACAACCTAGCTGACCAATGCCTGCTCCTTCCCCTTTAATTAGAGGAGAGTTCCCATGTAGGCTGTCATGTCACAGGAGAACTGGAAAACAATTGTTATGTTTTTCTGAGTAAAACTGATTGCAACCAAATGAATTTAGGATCAAGGATATGAATTTTGACACTTATCTCTCTGTAATAAATCTAGGGAGTAAAAACTGGAATCATAAGGAGGCCACCTGAGTTTGCCTGTTTATATCTCCCAGCAGCCTCTGCCTAAATTGCTGAAGCACTTCTACTGAGGGAAGCAGGCTTAGAACAGGAGGCACAACTTCCTCAGAATCACCAACTGCTGAGATGGTGGGAAGATCCACCTCCTGAACTGGCTTACGCATTAAGCAATTTCCCTGCTCTTTAGAATTTTTCAAAAAATGTCCAACAGGAAAAAGAGGAAAAAAAAATTCTCTCTAGGAAAGTGTCAGTTAATTTTGAATGTAGTGGCAAGGCATTCATGTGTGAATGATCCCCAATATCTCCATTCATATTCACCAATTGGGCAATTTCTCACTCCCACATATTTCTGCCTGTACCCCTGTTCCTGGCCTTCTTGGTTCACTGATATATTTTCCTGCTCACGGATCAATCAGCTACTTCCATGTCCATACTTTATGAAGAGGGGAAATATCTTTCCCTGAGGACAAAGGGCTAGGCTTGGGTATTTACCAGCAAAAAGGATCCCTAGTGGATCATTTTGGACAGGAGAATTAGGATTTCCTTAGACATTTCTTCTCTGCATACAATTTTACAAATTAAGATGTTACGAGATCATGCATTGTATCTCAGAGGAGCCATTTCTGTGCAGGCCATATGGCCCATCTGGGTGAGTGCCTGCCTTATATGCTTGAGACCAGGGTTTGAGTCCCCCCACTGTGTGACTGTGGAAATAACAAAGGAAACCCAATCTGAGCTTCTGATCGTTCCAACCTCTCCTTTCATTTTCTTTTATCCTCCTGTCACAAAAGGAATCAGCACTCTAAAGAAGCACCAATTTCTCATGCAACCCAAGTGCACCAACAGCTTTCAGCAGGCTACTGTGCTCCAAGAGAGCAGTGCTCAACAGTCACCTGCATTTTCTCAGAGGAGTTGTTCCATGATGTCACTCTACACTCCTAAGGACAGAGATCAATGGCCTCTCATGAGTATGCTAATGCGAATAATATTTCTGCACCTTCTTCAGCTGTGCATTGTGCACAGGTTTTCAAAATAACAACCACAATTGTACCTGGCACTGTCCCTGCTTCTTGGTCCCACTGCCATATTCTCTGCCAGTGCAGTGGCTTTCAGGCCAGAGCACTTTCCACCTGTACCACATGGTCTAAAGTTAAGCCAGGAAGTGAACACGAAAGACAGCCACTCTTGTCCCTGGAACTCCTCTCACACTTTTGCTTTACAGAGGCTTGCCTGTGATTTCTTGGTGAGTAAAGTTAGGACTTGGGTCTGAATCCATGTTAGCCTGTATTGATAGCATTCAGGAGTTTCACAGGCCTTTCCCAACCCACTCACCCAATGTCCTTAGAGCTCCAGCGTCAAGAGGAATGGAGCAATTTTGTGTTCTTTTGTTAATATTGATGGATGCCCTCAATTGAAGCAGTGCAGGGATTAGTTTTGCATATCCCAGGATCACCCGGCTTAAATTGTAGATCGTGGGGGTGGGTGCTGTGAAGTTAAGAATGCCTGTGCTCATGTGTTCTTGTGCCAGAAAAAATAGGAATCAACATTCGTATATTCAGCTGTCCCTTGAGAACAACACAAAAGAGACAGGAACTTGCAAGTTCATTGTTGTTCTAAAAAGGGGAATGAGGGTCGGAATTCATGGTTGCATAGAGAATGAGCAGGCAATAATTACTTCCTGTATTTGTAGTGTATGAAGAACTTGAACATATGTTGTGGAGTTTGAGGGTTGACCATGATCAATGGTGAGTTTCATCGGGTGCCTTCTCTGTAGTTGTGTTCCAGCATCAACTTCATTCAACATTTCTGGTCCAACAAATATCCTTGCTCTCCTCTTTAGAATATTCATCTTGGATGCTGTGAACCAGTCCACTTTCAGCACCATTTATGTTCAAACCTGTTGTTATGTCCTGTAAATCTGTGGCCATCATGTCATCACCAGGCTGATCATTGATCCACCAGCTTGTGGTCTGCTCCAACATGGAGCTGGTTAGAAGTCTCCTGGAAATATCCCACAGACCCTGGCAACAGAGAGGTATTGGTCTCTCAAGAAGAGCAACCATTTTGTGAATACAGATTGGCAAGTCATCTCTGCATTTTTTATGGTTTGATGTGATCCTAGAAAAATCCCAGGAGGAGGTGACTTTCAGGGTGCACCCCAGTTGTAATGCAACAGCAAAGAGAAGGGGACTGGCAGTTGAAATGGGCACAGAACAACTCTCCTTTCATGTCAGATTTGTCCTGCCCTCTTTCAAAATGCCAGAGTGAATGACTCCCTCCTCTCTTCATGAGCCACGACAGGAGCCACTCACATTCACATGGAACATGGACATCCCAGGTTCCACCTGTCTCCGGTCCACACTTTGTTGAACAGTAAGAGATGCCAGACTGATGGAAAACTATGTTTCCCATATCAAGGATCACATAAACTATGGAGATGAACTGCATGCTCTAGTGAACACAGCACTAAACACCCATCTTCCATGAGTTTGGTAGGCACCTAGGCTAGTTTCCTGAGTCTGAAGAAAAGCCAGGTTGTCCCAGTCCTGGAGGAGTTGGGTCGGATGTGAAATCCCGTGGTGCCAGTGCTATGATTGTTGATCCATGTGCCCTCAAGCACCCCTCAGTCCCAGCCTGTTGCACTGCAATTGGTGGGGGCTAATCGCCTGCATCTGGAGGAAGATGAGCTGCCTGCCAGCCAAAATGGTGCGGCCAAGGGAGCACAGCTTTACCTAGTGGAACTGGGTGGAAGTGCGAGCTCTCACACTTCAATGGGATTCCTGGTCCTGCCTGGATATGAGGGGATTTTTTGCTCACAGCCTGTTTCCTCATTGTCTGGGGCAACATGGATAGAATCATTTCACCAAAAATGCAAGACTCAGGCACCCGCTCCCTTCATCTATCCTCCTGCCCTCATACATGACCCGCTGCATATCTTGAATGTGGGTTTGAAGAGGACAGCAGCTGAAAGGTCTCTAGTTGCCATGGGAACCATGACGCTTCCGTGTTTTCAGTTTGCTCCTCTATGACATCAGGTGGATTCTGCGGTGCAAGTGCAATGTCACTGCAGACACTTGTGAAAGTTCATGTTGCCCAAGGCTTTACAAACACTCTGAGGAGGGCAATCTTCTGACTTCTCCTACTGGAGCCACGAAACACCGGGACCTTCACAACCTTGCTGACCAATGCCTGCTCCTTCCCCTTTAATTAGAGGAGAGTTCCCATGTATGGCTCTCATGTCACAAGAGAACTGGAAAACAATTGTTACCTTTTTCTGAATAAAACTGATTGCAACCAATTGAATGAAGGATCGAGGATATGAATTTAGCCACTTATCTCTCTGTAATAAATCTTGAGAGTAAAAACTGGAATGATAAGGAGGCCACCTCGTTTGCCTGTTTATATCTCCCAGCAGCATTTGGTTAATTGCTGAAGCACTTCTACTGAGGGAAATAGGCTTAGAAGAGGAGGCACAACTTCCTCTGAATCACCAACTCCTGAGATGGTGGGAAGATCCACCTACTGAACTGGCTTGTGCATTATGCACTTTTCCCTGTTCTTTGGAATTTTGCCAAAAATGTTCAAAAGCAAAAATAGGAAAAAAAATTTCTCTCTAGAAAATTGTCAGTTAATTTTGAATGTAGGGGCAAGGCATTCATGCATGAATGATCCCCAATATCTCCATTCATATTCACCAAATGAGCATCTTCTCACTCCCACATATTTCTGCCTCTACTTCTGTTCCTGGCCTCCTTGGTTCTCTGATATATTTTTCTGCTCACGGATCAATCACCTCCTTCCATTTCCAACTTCATGAAGAGGGGAAATATTTTCCCTCACAACAAATGGCTAGGCTTGATTATTGACCAGCAAAAAGGATGCATACCGGATTGTTTTCAACAGGAGAATTACGAGTTCCGTAGTCATTGTTTCTCTTGGACATGTTTTCTTCTCTGTATACAATTTCACTAATTAAGACGTTAGGTGATCATGTGTTGTATCTCAGAGGAACTGTTCCAGGGCAGGCCATATAGCCCATCTGGGAGAGTGCCTGCCTTGCATGCTTGAGGCCCGGGTTTGAGTCCCCAGCACTGTGGGTTTGTGGAAATAGCAAAGGAAACCCAATCTGAGCTTTCCAACCTTCCATCATCTCTTTTCCTTTTCTTTTCTCCTCCCGTCACAAAAAGAATCAACACTCTAAAACAGCACCAAGGTCTCATGCAACCCAAGTCCACCAACGGCATTCAGCAGTCTACTGTGCTCCAAGAGAGCAGTGCTCAACAGTCACTTGTGTTTCCGCAGATTACTTGTTCCATGATGTCACTCTACACTCCTTAGGACAGAGATCACTGGCCTCTCATGTGTATGCTAATGAGAATATTATTTCTGCACCTTCTTCAGCTGTGCATTGTGCACAGGTTTTCTGGAAATTCAAAATAACAACTGCAATTGTATCTGGCACTCTCCCCACTTCCTGGACCTACTGCCATATTCTCTGCCAGGGAAGGGGCTTTCAGGCCAGAGTACATTCCACCTGTAACACATGGTCTAATGTGAAGCCTGGAGGTGAACATGAAAGACAGCTGCAATTGTCCCTGGAACTACTCTCACACTTTTGCTTTGAGGAGGCTTGCCTGTGATTTCTTGGTGAGTAAAGTTAGGATTTGGGTCTGAATCCATGTAAGCCTGTATTGATAGCATTCAGGAGTTTCACAGGCCTTTTCCAACCCACTCACCCAATGTCATTAGAGCTCCAGTGTAAAGAGGAATGCAGCACTTTTGTAGTCATTTGTTAATATTCATGGACGTCCTCAAAAGAAGCAGTGCAGGGAATAGGGTTGCATATCACATGATCACCTGGCTTAAATTGTAGATCATGGGGGTAGGTGCTGTGAAGTTAGGAATGCCTGTGCTCATGTGTTCCTGTGCCGTAGAATTAGGAATCAACATTCGTATATTCAGCTGTCCCTTGAGAGCAAAAGAAAAGAGACAGGAAATCGCAAGTTCATTGTTGTTCTAAAAAGGGGAATGAGTGTCGGTATTCATGGTTGCATAAAGAATGAGCGGGCAATAACTTCTTCCTGTATTTGTAGTGTATGAAGAACCTGAACATATATTGTGGAGTTTGGGGGTTGACCATGATCGATGGTGAGTTTCATCGGGTGCCTTCTCTGTAATTGTTTTCCAGCATCAAACTCATTCGGCTTTTCTGGACCCACAAATATCCTTGCTCTCCTCTTTTGAATATTCAGCTTGGAGGCTGTGAACCATTCCACTTTCAGCACCATTTATGTTCAAACCTGCTGTTATGCCCTGTGAAACTGTGGCCATCATGCCATCACCAGGCTGATAATTGATCCACCAGCTTGTAGTCTGCTCCAACCTGGAGCTAGTTAGATTTCTCCTGGTAATATCCCACAGACCCTGGCGACAGAGAGGTATTTGTCTCTCAAGAAGATCATCCATTTTGTGAATACAGATTGGCAAGTCATCTCTGCATCTTTTTATGGTTTGATGTGATCCTGGAAAAATCCCAGGAGGTTACTTTCAGTTGCAGCGCAGTTGTAAGGCAGCAGCAAAGAGAAGGGGACTAGCAGTTGAAGTGAGCACAGAACAACTCTCCTTTCATGTCAGGTTCGTCCTGCCCTCCTTCAAACAGGAAGAGTGAATGACTCCCTCCTCTCTTTATGAGCCTTGAGAGGAGCCTCTCAAATTCACATGGAACATGGACATCCCAGGTTCCACATGTCTCCTGTCCATACTCTGTAAGTCAGTAAGAGATGCTGGACTGATGGAAAACAATATGTCCCATATCAAGGATCACCTAAACTCTGGAGATAAACTGCATGCTCTACTGAGCTGAGCACTTACCTCCCATCTCTCCATGAGGCTGGCAGGCCCTTAGGCTAGTTTCCTTAGTCTGAAGGAACCCCTGTTCTCCGGTTCTGGAGGAGTGGGGTCGGAGGGCAAATCCAGTGGTGCTGGTGCTAAGATTGTTGATCCATGTGCCCTCAAGCAACCCTCTGTCCGAGCCTGTTGCACTGAAATTGGTGGAGGCTAATATATATATATCCCCTATTGTGATATTAGTCTTGATGCTTGCTATGGCTTAGATGAGGCTGAGCCCTCAAGGTTCATGTACCAGAAGCACAGTGCCCAGTGTGGCCATGTCAAGAGGTGGTTCCCTCTTTAAGAGATGGGGTCTAAGGAGGTTTTTACTGACACCTCCCCACTCTCTGTGTCCCTGCCTTACCATGCAGTATCTCCCTCTCATGCACATTCCTTCTAAGATGCCATCAGTCATAAAGTTACACAGCCAGGGTACTCTTAGCAAAGACAGTACCAGGCTCTTTTGGCTTTCAGTTTCTAAAACTGTGAACTAAGTAAACCTCTTTTCTCTCTCAGGGATCCAGCCTTGAGTATTTGGTTACAGTAATGGAAAGCAGACTGATTAACTCCTGTTTCAGTAATCCTGAACAAAATCTTCCTTACCATTTTAGCAAGTACCAGAAAAACTTTTCTTTGACACATTTTACACAATAAGCATTTCCTGGGCTGCTACTATATGGCAGACCCTGTATTGTGCAGTAGGGATTAAATGCCTATCAATCCAAAGACAATCTCTGTCCCCATGGGGTGTGTGTGCAGTCAAATGGGGAGAGGACAGACACTGGGCATGTTAGCTACCGCAGGCAGACCTAGCAACAGGGGTGTATATTTATGGAAGGAGATGTCTGAATCAAATTTCTCTAAAACAAACCACATTCAAAGCTCTGCATTGTCACAAAAATGATAAATATTTGTGTAACATAAGCAACAAGCTCTTCATTTGCCTTTTCTCTTGTTCTGGACTCATTGTCTAGAGCTATCCAGAAGCACAGAGACCTGGTTCAGCAAAGCTCATTTTCATTTTCATTTTAAATACTCCAAAGACAGCAACTTAAATCAGCAGCAGAAATGATTTTCTCACACAATCCTTGGTCTATGTAAAGCATCACCTTCCTACACTCCTCTGTTTGGTTCATTCACAGGCTCCTGACTCTTCTCCATCAAGGCTTATGGCAGCACACCCAGAGAGTAAAGGTGACCTGTGGATATGGGGACTTTGTTCCCAAGGTCATTTTCACATGAAATGCCCCCTTCCTGGGTGTGAGTCCATCTGCTGAGTCACCTTGGACCAGAGCCACACTTTCCATGGCCCCTCAGCTCCAAACATATTTTACATGGTGTCTTGTATAATCTTTACCGCTCTCCCCACCATGGAGCAGATTCTGTTACTGTCACCGTGTCAAAGATAATGATGAAGAGGCTCAGAAGTTTACCTCAGGTCTCACAGCTAGAAAAGTGGGGAACAGAGATTCAATTTCCACCAGTCCAACTCCAGACTCCACATTTTTAACCATGTTACCAATATCTCCATGAAGAACAATGAGGTGCATCCACAGGCTCATCACTTGTGGCTTTGGGGTTAGCAGGTAGGTAGATTACCACTGCAAAGCTTTCCTCTGCCATAGATCCCTCCTGCCTGGACCACAGCCCACTCATCTGATGAACCTGCCTGACACTGATGAACCTTTCCTCCACCACAGGCCCTTGTTCTCACATGCCTGGCTGACTCTGGGTTCAGGGCCCTCTGGCTGCCCTAGGCTGTGCCCATGCAGAACCAACCTTTGGGAATGACCCAGCCTCCATTCCTCATCCAAGGCTCTTGTCCTGAAAGTTGCCCCCATAGCAGGAGATGGTGGCACAGCTACCATCTACATTCCAGTTGGGTTTGCATTGTCAGGACACATGATGACCTCCCTCTCCACAGTAAATACTGCCTGATATTATACACACATCAGCACCATGCATGTTGGTCTACCTCCTGCATTTTTAAGGTGATTCTGCAGACCTCAGCTTTCCCAAATGTGAATCTGGTTCAAAATCTGGCACCTTCAGTAATCTTCCTTGCCCCAACACCTAAAATCACACTGATCCCCCATTGTCTCTGCCAAGGGACAGAGTCCCATCCTTGTGAGTCAGATCAGAGTCAGATGGGGTGTTGGCAAGGGAAAGTGGACCCGTTTGCTGTGAAATGAAAAAAAGTGTTCAAATCTCTAGAGCAGGCTTCCCCTATATTTTTTTTTGCCAGAATCCACAGTAAGAGATGTGGTTTATATCAGAATGAGATCCAAGCACGTGTGTGTGTGCAGAGGTACACACTAACACATAGGAGCAGGGTGGGGGATGTCAGGAATGTCACAGATCAACAACAGACGTAAGAGACAGAGGAAGGACATTTGTTGAATCTCTATTTTGAAAAACAACTACAGAAAATGTTTATTAGAAAATGGTAATTCAAATAGGGAATATTTGATAATATTCAAGGGATTATTGCTAATTAATTTTAGGCAAGATTCTAGCCTTGTATCTGTGAGTAAAATGAAGTCCTTACCTTTTAGAGAAATGTGCTAAAGTTTAGGATTGGCCTAAAAATAATCCAGAAATAATAAACTTGTGTTAAGTTGCTAATGAACTAAACATTTGGATCTTGAGACTTAAAGCCTGACAGCGTGAGAACAGATGGGTCCTGCATGGTCTCCTCTCTGTGCCATGTTCAAGAATATGCATAATATAGAGTCAATTAATGTACTCAGCAAAATAGCAAAATTGTACTAAATACATAAGCAAAGAAAGTTCCAAATAGACAATGTGTTTGATAAAGGTGGCAGGGATTGTCTTGGATGGTAGACTCTGAAGACAACCTCCCTGGGTTTGGACCCTTTCTTTGTCACTTACCAACTGCATGACTGGGCATCCTACTTGTCCTCTCTGCTCCTATTTTATACTCTGGGGGAACAATGCAAGCTCTCATGCTGGAATGACATCAGGCAATGTGTGGAGCCCTTAAGTGGTTCCCCATGCACATTGCTTTTCCCTGTTTGAACAAAGAATGGTTAATGCACCAGCAGCATCAGAAAATAAGAGGCTCAGGGAGGTCTATCTGCCCACAGCAGTGAGTATTCAGAGGCAGGACATGGAAGCCAAGTCCAGAACCACCTGTGTAGATGAGAGTGAGGCTTTGGCATTACTTGGACATGGTCTGATCAAGTTACTGCTGAGATCCAGAAATCTGTCACAAAAAAAAATATTTACTCCTAAGTTCGGCTTCTGTTATTTTCCTTACCAAGTTAGGTTGCAATTCCCAAAGTATACAAAGCTTCAGATTGATGGCTTTCAGCCATCAATGAAGTTAAAGGGCCATAGTGGAGGCAGAGATGAAGCAGCTTCTAGGGATGTTCCATGAAAGAAAATCTCATGCTTTTATCCTGTTGGGCCTCACTTCTCTCTTTCTCCTGGCTGGCATGGGGGCAAGATGTCTGGGGCTGGAATGGAGAAAACACCTTGGCCAGGTATTGTTACTGGACTAGAAGCCCACATGACAGAGAAACAGGGTCCCAGAGAGTTTTCTGGGGCAGCACCCCCATGCCAGCTTTGGACTGTCACCTCAGACCACCCTGAGAGAAAAGAAAGTGTAGGTCTGCTTAAGAGCCTGAGATTTGTAGCACTGTTCCAACCAGAACCTGAACCAAGTGATCCTACTTGATACATTAAGTTGCAACTTATGTTTCATCAATCGTAAGAGATTTCAATGAGAGGAGGGACCACAGATTGGAACAGGGAACATTCTGCATCTGAAGACAAAAAAGTTTCATTTTCTTTTTCTTTTCAGGATATAGAGCTAAGAGAAGCAATGGTGTCCTTTTGGCTTGTCCTCCCTGGGGAGTTCATTCCTTCCTTCATTTTCTATCTTCTTTGGAATCTCCAAGGTTTGGATAAAACAAAAGCAACCTTCCACACTTGGAATGGAATAACAAGGCACAGGACCAATATTGGATATGGAAAGTGGTCTTCTCTCAGGAGAGCTCCCACAGCAGGGGGAAGGCATGGTGGAGAAGGATGCCTGCCAGGGGTGAGTCTTTTCTGAAAAGGCTCCTAGCACCTCAACATCTGAGCACTCATGACACTTGACCTAGTGGGAGTAGACCTGCCATTGACAAAGGAAATCCCTTCGCACAACTCAGCATGACCTAGGGAGCTAATAGAAATGTCAATCATTAGAATTTCAGTATTTTTTATTTCATTTGGCCTACATCCTAGTCCCCTGGCTTTGTAGGTCTCCAGAATTTAATCCACTCCTTTAACAAATACTTTCTGAGTGCATACTGTGTGTCAGACCCTGTACCAGTCTGGAGGCAGAGAAGTGAACAGGACAGATAACTCAGTTTATTCCAGAATCTTTCATTATCCACCTACCACATCAAGCACTGGGCCAATGACCAGAGTTGTAATGATGAAGAAAATAAAAGTGGTAGTTGCTGTCTTGGAGTTGGCATTCTAGTCCCAGTCAGCAGGGTCAATAAATTCCTTCATATCTTGTTAATGAGTTATTGCTAAGTGACAACCTCACTGTCACCAAAACCAGACATGACTAAAGGGAGAAGGATGAGTTCCCAGTACAGAGTAAAGCAGTCAGGGTTGTAGAGAGTTGTGTTGCTCACAACTCCAGTCCCTGCAGAAGGAAGGGAACTGAAAAGATTGTGTGTTTGGCAACTACTAGCCCCCAGCTCCACACACATGGATGGTCCAGCTGTAGGGCCCTACTTTTGCAGTCAGGTTCTGGAGCTCAGGCAAGACAGGGCCAGGAGAGAGAGAGGCTTCCAGTCCACAGGCGGAGCTGTCTGCAGAGAAGATATCTGAGCAACTGAAAGAAATGAAGAGAGAACACCTAGGCTTGATGCTCTGCCATAAATGTCCCTGAGAACAAGTCTGAGGTTTCAGTCCTGCAGATTTTTTGAGGAAACACACACACATCACACACATGCACTAATTCTGGAATGTGGATTGAGGTGACTCAGGTATCTTCGGAATCTGCACAGGTGCTGTGGATACTATTGACTTCCTATTCAGAATTTAAGACTTCATCCTCAATGGCCCTTGACTTTTCAGAAGCCCTGTTTCTGAGTCATCCTGGGGAAAATTAATCAGAAAGTTTTTCTCACCCCATACAAGGGACTCATCATTATGATGGTTGGTCAAGAATACAAAGTTGAAGCAGTTGAATTCAGGAAGGCTTGAGAAGAGGCTTGTCCATGGTTCCCAGGAAGTCTCTTGCTTGCTCTCCTGAGAAAGCCCCTAAATGTGACCTGATTTATCCCACCAGAGAGGAGTGACCTCCAACACCCAGGAGGAATGCCAGTCTGGAGATATAGATCACATAAAAGAGCAGGGCAGAGTTGGAGGAACCTGACCCTTGAAGACTCAGGAATGCCAGATCCCCTCTAGACTGACATAAGCCAATGTATTTCATAAGTGTTGAAGACAATTGCAGCATGAATTTTTTATCTGTGCCTACCAGCATCCCAAGTCAGTCTGCATGGTGCTTTGCAGAGCTGTGAGCTGATTTTTTTTTATCCCACACTTTTCAACAAGCACAAAGTTCCAATCGTGCTGGGGAGGTACCAAATATCTCACCATCACCCAAAGGGCCACAAAAGGGATAATATTTCCCCTGAGGGGAAGGTTATTAGTTCCTGGGTGGTGTTTTGAAAATTAAAATATTCCCCAAAATGACTCAATGAAGAGTCAAAAGTGCCTTTCAAAATTTCAAAGTTGAGATACTTCTGTTCTCCAGATGTTGGGGCATTCTGTCACCTGGGGCCTCTTCGCAGAGTCACTTAGAAGGATCCTTCACCTGGCACCTAGTGCCATTCTGGTGGCCTAACTCTGCAGGATAAAAGCCTGGGAAGTAATAGTGATTTTTTTCTTGGTGCCTGCATGTAAATGTAGGTAAGCTGAACCCAAGACACAGGAAAGACAACTCTCCCACCTCCCCAGTCTTCAAGAATCTTTTCCAAAGCAACCCTCCAGAATCACAAACATGAACATTATCTTTGATGATGAGAATCCTGGGGTGTACCAGGCATGGATCCAAGGTGTGGACTGGGCTTGAGCACAGAACACTGGGCTCTCTTCATTTTACATGAGAACAGTCTGTGATGACCCAATGCCTCTTGGTCCTTCCTGGTCCCCAGTAGAAGTCTACTCTTCCCTGTAGTACAGTATTATAAACATGTAACCTGAGCAGTGCCCTGGCTATCTCAATAAAATGATTGGTTCTCAGTCCATATATAAACTATTGCACTTCCTGAATAAATTGAGTCTGCATCACAGAACCTGGCTCTCGGTGTTTGAATTAAGGGGCACTGTCACATTCACTCCCTTCCAAAGAGGCCAACCCACATTTGACAATACTTTTGAGTGTTTCAGATCTGAAAGCCAGACTCAGAGGGTTCCTTGCTGCCCTTTGAGTTATTTTAAAGATTAACATTCAAACCATATCCCTGTTTTCATTTGAACATTTTCACTTAATATAATCCATACGAATGGATTTTTTAAGAGAAAATGTGCCTTTGGTGTGAAGTATGGTCTGATAGATCCCTCACCCCCACTGCCCAGGACACAGCACCAGACTCCCACATGGAAAGGTAGAGACTTTTCCATATAAATGCAAAGTGTGGCATACACTAGGATTATCCATGCTGCCCTTGAGTAGCAATAGCAGCTTGCAAGTTGGCAGGACATGGCAGAGAGTTCCTGAAGCAAATCCACTACACCAGCATGCTCTAGCACAGGATTCTGAAATTCACCTTCACTCAATAATTTCATGCTCCAGGGCAGAGCAGGAACAGCTTCATGAATGTAATTCTCATTTTAATAACAATTTTCTTAACCTTCACATACCCTCTGACAGCATTTTTTTCCACCACAATTTAAAAAATTAAAACATTCAATTCCTTTAATGTGAAGCCTTAATATTTTCTTTACTCTCATGACTTTGCCATTAGCAGAGCTATTTTGTATTGAAACCCTGTTCAAGGACAGAATATTTGTAACAAATTTGAAAGAGTGACACAAAGAAATGGGACTAGACACTGGTCATAGCATTTGGAACTAATGTTGACACAAGCCTGGTGAGTTCCAAGGCCTGAAAAAAGTCAGAGTGGCTGCAGTGCTATTTGGAGGGTGGCCCTGGTGAGATGAGCAGGGCTGTGTTCACCTGTGGCTTTGTTGTGGAAATCAGGCTTGTCTTTTTCCAGGTGCAATGGAAGGTTTGAAACCAGGAGAGTGCTATGATCTGATTTGGTATAAGAAAATATGGCTTCTCTTTAAATAATGGAAAGCAAGGTGCAAATTGAAACGGAATACTTGGGAAGATTTTGCATATGTCCTGTCCATTGGCACTGGCAGTCTTGGTTATGACAGGACAGAAGAAATGAAGCAGATTGGACACATAAAAAAAGAGTGGACAGGTCTTATAGATGGTTTGAGTGTAAGTGGAGTCAGGGCCTAAGTGGAGCTTTTTATACATTTTCCTAACGTTAAGAAAGCTGAATTGACAGGTTGACTGGCATCACCCCAAAGAAAAGTTTTACGTATGCTAGTGGCTGCAGGTATAAAACCTAAAAGTTTGTACTGGGATTATTCCTCTTGTTAGCTAACTCACATCAGTGACTCAGGAGTATCTATTCAGATGATGCAAAATCATGAATATCTGGTTCAGTTGCTTCAGAAAAAAAATTATGGGTTCATTTGTGATATAAGTTGACATGCTAGGGATTTTTTTAAGTAGGCTATGATTCTAATCTAGTACTTTAAAGGATACCTTGGCTTCCTTTAAAGGAAAGTCAGGAAGTCCTTTTAAGGCAGTCATGAAATAAGAGACAATAGGTCAGATTTCAATTCCCAGGAAAACAGTGATCCCATCTTTATTTATAATGTTGGTGTTTTGTTCTTTGCAAACTTTCTCACATTGGTTTTGATGTTTAAATGATTGCACAAAAACAATATTTATCTGGACTTGTGGCAACTCCCACCTCAAAGAATCTCATACCCAGGACACATCCCTCAGTAGACCCACCTTATCCCCAGTTCAGAGCACCTGGCATCCAGGGGGGTGGTGAGATTTGGTCCTGCCTGAGAACAGGAGTTTCAGAGTTCTCCATCTTGCCCTCATTAGAGAAGATGCATCTGAAGAGTCTGAAGCTGGCCCAGGTCCCCCATACTCTCATGACATCAGAACTGTGGCAGAGGAACACTGTCAGTGTCATGGGCTCCAGCTACCTTCCTGTCCTGCCTTTCCCCCTCTCTATGGGGCCTGTTCTACACCTTCAGAATCAGCCCACCTTCGAACAGCTGCTACTAGAATGTACCTTGTTCCAGGCTCTTGTAGAGAAACATCCAGGAGCTCAGTGTCATCCTTGGGTGACAGCTAAAGTGCCCATGGGGCCATAGGTAAGGGGACCCATACAAAAAATCAGGAGACTGGATGAGTGGCATTAATAGAGGCAGTTTTGCCCTCAGGAACACTTGCCAACAGCTGGAGACATGCTCATTTCTGTGATGGATGACTGAATTGTTACATGCCATCAATATTTGGTTGAACACCTTATGATGCTCAGAACAACCACCACCACAAAGAATTACCCAGCCAAACTGGTAACAGTTCCAAAATCAGAAAACCTGTGCTAAGAGTTCTGGTTTCAGACATGGCTGAATCCAGCAGTTCATCTCCTACTTACGAGACTCCATTTCTCACCATTTATTGACTCCCTTTTTCTCTACACTGACCTCACACACAAGCAGAAACTCTGCTCTGTGACTGACTCATTTCCCAGCAGAAACCAGTCCATTGAAAAGAGAGGTGTTCTTTCCAATAAATCAATCAAGTCTGGATACTAAGTCTCTTTTGCTGTCCAGGAATCACTCTGACCTGTGGGAGCAGAGGTGAGTGGAGAGAGAACACTCTGACTGCCAGTCAAGCTCTGAGACCAGTTTGAGGACTGGAGGCCAACCATGTCTTCTCCTCATGTGTGTCAAAAGGGTGAGGACCATTTTTCTAAAATAAAACAGGGGCAGTGTGATGAGAAAAAGGTAGATGTGGCACTGGGTGGGTGGACACAAGCAGCTGCCACCCAACGTGATTGTGAGGTAGAGGCAGGGAAGTATTGACCCACAGAGGAAGAAAGAATGAACCCCAAGATAAGAAGAAATGCAGTGGAGAGTACGTCATGCCTGCCAGGAAGAAGGTACCATGAAGGAATTATGGACATCTTCCTTTTCTCTTTCTTTGTTTTTTTTTTTTTTTTTTTTTTTTTTTTTTTTTTTAATTAGGTTGGGGAAAGAATTATAAATACATCCAACATAAAAGCACCTTCCACATATTCAGTGAATACAAATAAATGTGAGCTCCCCAAAGTGTTTCTGCAAAGCACAAGCTCTTATGTAAACCAAAAGGAATACAGGAATTACCAACCAAATGCCAGAGGTATTAACCACATGTCTCCCTATGGTCCCATTTCCATAAAGAATTCATGCTTTTTTTTTAACCTGTGTTTAAAGATTAAGATTTCCATAGTGCCTAAATTTCTTAAGAAAGAAGAGGAATTTGATATGGTAGTAACCATGTCCTGTGACCCATGATCCAAAGGTCTGAGGCTGTTCATCTGATGCAGGTCCAGATGATTCATTTCACTAAGTCTTTCTTTTCCTGATAATCAGAGCTGGTAATAGCCAGCCAAGTCCCTGGCTTGCAGAGTTGATGGTGATGCCCCAGAAGGTTGGAACTGTTCCTCAGTTGGAGAGATGGGCAGGCTCACCTATCTCCTGAGCTCAGAGTTGGACTCAGGGGACAATGGCATCATTCCCTTCTCTTTCTGTCCCCCTTGAAAGTTTGCAAAGTGTTCCCCTGACTCCATCCCCCATCACTAACCCTGATCCCTGCACTCACTTGCTCCAACTCTGGTACTCCAGATATCAGGGCCTGTGCTTTGCTGTTTCCTCCATGCAGCACACTGTTCCCTCAGATCCACCATGCAGTGTCTTTTGCTCCTTCAGGACTCACATACTCAGAGGGACCTCCTTGGACCACCCCAATGGGAGAGACACCTGGCCCCATGACCCTTGTTTCCACCACCAATTAGTTTCCTTTTCACAACCTGTTGGTCTGTTTCCTGGACACTGTCACCTCAGAGACCTGGAACTAGGGGAACAAATGGATGTTGTTTCCTGCCAGGTCTGGGCAGGCAGCATGGCAGCTGTGTCCACAGTTGACCCACCAGTGCTTGGGTACTGAATGATTGGACAGGTACAGACGTGGACAATTAAGGTGATGATCTCTACAAAGGGACATGTCATTTAGCATTTGATTGCTTCCATTTTTCTTGTACATAAGGTGGGCCTAACCAGGAAGCAATGGTGCCTGGATATTCCAAAGGAGCATTGCATGCTCTGGTCGTACAATAAGCTACATGAGTCTCTCCTGTCTGTCTGGCGTTCTGCACAATTGTGGATAAATCTTTCTGCTTCACATGGTCTCAGGGTATTTGAAATGCATTTCTTTCAAACAAATGTTAATGTAAACAGAGAGCTATACAAATAACAAATACATGTTTGCCTGGCCATGCACACTGTGCATATGACCCAGCAATCAACCCTATGAGGATCCAGGATGCAAAGAATTGTGCCAAGGGGGCTGGATTATTACCCCCATACTTACACCTTGTATCTACCACTGTTTGGAAATGGGTGGTTCCCGGCAATGATGACTTTGGGATGACTTGCTTCTGGTGGCCAGGAACATTACCTGGGGTTTGGCTCTCATCAGCAAAGTCTCTGGGCAGTAAGGATATGTGACTGGTCCTGAAGGTGACTTTGGGGAGACCTCACAGCCAAGTCCAAGCCATGGGTCTTTCTCCCCTGGGCCATTGCAAAACCTTCCCAGCAGCCTAGTTACCAACAGGAGTAAAAAGACACCTGGAGAAGTTTTGGTCAGCTTCTGTCACTCTGCTCAGGACACTCCATGGCTCCCACCTACTCAGAGGAAAACCCAGGTCTTATAGTCACTAGACCTGTGCTCCTATGGCCTCTCTGGTCATCAATTCCTTCTGTTTCCTGGAACCTGTGGCTCTGTGACAGCACAGGCCACAGTACTTTGCAGATGTGGTTACATAAAGGATCTTGAGATAGAAAGATGGTCCTGGGTCAGCCAGGTGGCCCAATGTCCTCAGAGGGTCCCCATCTGTAGAACTGATGACAGAGGCATAGCCCAAGAAGTATCCTGAGACCCCAACACCACAGGGCCACAAGGAGATTAGGAAAGAGATTCCAGTTCTGCTATACCACATCCCATCCAGGGGGAGCAGACTCTGCCTCCAGAAAGATCAAGGGACTTGTACTGACCCCCAGCTTACAGTCACTGGTTGGGACAGACATAGGAAGTTACCACACCTTCCTGTGTCCCTGTCCCTGTCCTTTTCATCTCTGAACTGAGGACAACAACCCTCATGGGGGCCCATCTTGCAGCACTTCCTGAACACTTTCTCTGTGGAATAGGATGGCAAAAGTAGTCATCTGCTCTACGATGAGGAGGCCCTGGGTGATGTGCCACCTCTGGAGGCAGGATGGAGGCCTGACAAAGATGGCACCTTTCACGAGTCCCCAGGTTGAGCCAGAGCTGGAAGCATTGAGAGCAGGTGGTCACAGTGCAAGTACAGAAGAGTCACAGGGCACTGGGAAGGAAGGCAGCCATGCCACTCTATTGTGGCAAGGCACAAATGGCCAGTATGTAGCTAACTTACTGCATTAAGTTTCCTCTTTCTTAAAGATGACCAAGATGAAGAAATCAGCAAGAGCTGCTCTGGTTTGACCTAAGGCACAGTCACTGTGTTCTAACTTTCCAGTAGTCAGCTTTCAAAAAATTTACTCTACATTATCAACATGGAAGTGTGGTTGCTTGAGGCGCCAGGCCTACCAGGAAAACTGGAGCAGGATCTGATCTTGGGCTCCACCTTGGGTGCCAAATTTGTTGCTGAAATCTCAGTCCTTCTCTCCAATGCCAATTGAATCACAAGGACAGAGTTCTGAGAAAAAAGAAATTGTATTGTTTGCTAGCACAGGAGAAACACAGGAGACTTCTGTCTCAAAGGCTTTGCTTCTTTCCATCAGGAGGAACATGGGGATTTTAAAAGAGCCCTTCAAATTCTGCATTACAGATATGCCTAGGTTTAGATTTTATAGAATATATACCATATTAGTATGAACAACCAGATAGCAGCAAGTTAAGCAGTATTTGGTGCTCTAGTATGAATAGAATATCAGTACTGAAAGATCACAGGGGAGTTTTTATATTAGATTTAGAGACCACATTTTCCATGTTATACAAATTATTAGGGACTCAGTGAAACCATTAATTTTGGATGCAAAATGATTGAAAATATATGAGTATTAAAATCCACAGGGCTTCTACTATACTAGATATAAATAATAATATATGGGTATTGTGTTAATATTAAAGGCCACAGTGATATTATGATATTATGTGAGTGTCAGCAGACACGCTAAGGGTGTTATGTGACTATCTTTAGTTACAATGAGGTATCATTAGAATGTCAAGGTTGACAGTGAAAATATTATGTGAGAATCAGAGACCAAGTGAGAATATTATGCCAGTGTCAGAGGCCAGAGAGGGTATTATGTGAGTCTCCTTGGTCAAAATATTTCGTGAATGCATAAGTTTAAGCGAGTAGGTTATGGATTTTGTTTTGGTGAATAGTCACGATGTGTGAAAAAGCATGATAGTGACTAATACCTCAATCACACTAAAGGGGATGTTGTGTATGTATATCCATGACATGGAGGGACATGTCCAACTAAACTCATTGCAAATGGATAACTTTGTTCCTTGTGTGCATTTTTATTTTTTCTGTAATGCACACATTAAATTTAAAAAATCAATGGTCTCCAATACATGAATAGTATCCTCAATGTAACCTCTGAAACTTACATGATACACTCAGTTGACCCCTGAAACTGACATGGTACTCTCACTGTCACCTCTGACACATAAAGCCTTTACTTGGATTCTGTTGTTTATATAATCTTTACTGTGACCTCTGGTACTCACATAATCTCCTCACACTAGCCAGTAACATTGGCAAAATATCCTCACTATTGCCTCTGGCATTCACATAATATCCTCTGTGGCCTCTGACACACTCACTCTGGGAGCTCACACTCACATAAAATCTCTATCCTGACTAATCACACTCACATAATAGTTTTATGATACCCCTGACACTCAGGTAAATAATGTTTCTATAATATTTACATAATATTCTCACTTGGCCTTGAACACTCACAAAATATCTGCACTGTAGCATAAATACTCACAAAATGCCCTCCTTGTGATTCCTTATATTCACATAAAACCCTCACTTGAACTCTTTAAAAAATTACTTTTTCGTTGTTTTTGTTCATCTGTTTCATTTAATAATTCAATTTTTATTAAATGGAGCACCATCAATTTACAGCTGGGACTTTAGTGTGAAACTAAAGATAATAGTAGCATTCTATCACGCACATTCACAAAATACAACTATTTTATGTCTTTATATATAGCTACCCTTACTGTACATGAAGATTTCCTCTTGGTAGGGACAGTGGAAAATGACATAGTAGATTTCTGTTTGCTGTGTGTGTCAAGGGTATCTGGAAGAGTCCACGAGACCCTAGTATAAACATACCTCAAAGATATTGTGGATTTGGTTCCAGTCCAGTGCAATAGTATGAATAGCACATCAATGAAAGTCACACAATTGTTTTTATAACTTTTCCATATAAAATATGAGTTTGCACTATATTGCACAGTGTAATTGTGCAATGACCTTATGTCTTAAAGAAGTATGTAACATAAGTAAAAAAAAAAAAAAACTCTATCTAAAACTTGTAGCAATCATCTGAGATGCTTGATAAATGCATCTGATAGATTTGCTTGAGGAAGGTTTTACAATCATCCAAAGAGTAAATAAATACAATATCTTAGAAGCAATATAGATTGTATACAAAAGTCGGTTCTTTGAAACAAATCAATAAAATTGATAAACCCCTAGACACACTAACAAAGAGGAAGAGAATGCACAAAATACTAAAATATGTGATGAAAAAGGACATGTCAGAATGCACATATTTGAAATACACGCAGTAATTAGAAAGTATTATCAAAATTTATACTCCAATAAAATGGGAAGTTCCTGTAGGTGTGTCTAGTCTGCCCTGCTCCATAGGAAGTGTCATGCAAGAATAGTACTGAATTTTGAAAAATGCTAGTCATATTGATGGTTTTCCCTGAAATATTCAGGCTAAAATTTGACATTCTAATGGGACAAATGTGTCAATGTTGCTTAGGCATTGAACCCTGACCCTGACCTCAGGAAGTTTACAATAGATGGTGAATATTCATAAGTAAACCCTTTGCTTCTGGATGCTCCTTCGGAATTATAATGAATTTCAAGGTCAACTGACCATGCTGTCTCCTACTGTCACAGTTCTCTGTGTCTTTTGTTTTTCTTTACTTTTTAATTTTTAAAGTTTGCATTTTGATTCATTGTATACAAATGGGGTACAACTTTTCATTTTTATGGTTGTACACAATGTAGATTCACAGCACTCATACAATCATACATACACATAAGATAGTGCTGTCTGTTTCATTCTACTATCTTTACATCCCCCACTCCTCCCACCCCATTTTTCTCTAAACCATCCAAATTTCCTTCATTCTTTTCTTCCCCCATCAGCCCCCCTCTTTATATATTGTCATGCACTTATCAGATAAAATATTTGGCCTTTGGTTTGTTAGGATTGGTTTATCTCACTTAGCATGATATTTTCCAACTTCATCCATTTACCAGCAAATGCCATAATTTTATTCTTCTTTATGGATGAGTAATATTCTATTGTGTATATATATTACTGATTCTTTATCCATTCATCAATTGAAGCTCATCTTGGTAGGTTCCACAATCTAGCTATTGCGGATTTAGCTGCTATGAACATTGATGTGGCTGCATCACTGTAGTATGCTGATTCTTTTTTCTCTCCCTACTGCTCAGTCCCTCAGCAGCACCTACCAAGGTGTTACTTCATTAGCACTCTTTAAAGCCATATGTTGACATACTGCTTGTTAACACAAGGATAAACTTAGAGCTCTGACTTCCTTACTTTCATTGTAATTTTGGACTGCTACCTAAACTGGTGAGAAAATCCTAGGAGAGAGGAGGCCATGTCTGCCATGGTGAAGACTTTGTGCTAGCTTTCAGCACAGTACCTGGCCAAATATAGCTGAAATAAATAGCTTCACTAAATGAAACTTAATAAGCCAATAGTGCACTTGTTACTCCCAAAGGTACATGGCATGGCATGGCTGAAAGAATCTTGGGTGCATTTCTCAATAGTCAAAGTTTGGCTTCACTAGTGGAATGGTCTTTAGAAAAATGGCCTTAGCTGAGGAAATGGCCTGTTTCAACAGGACTAGGCCTGGATCCTGTAAGCCTACACTTAATGACAAATGAGGGGGCCCTGCCCCACCATGTTGCATTTTCTATCCTGCTCCTGGCTCCCTTCCTTTTCTCATCCCACTCCATTTTACACAAGTGTGTACTGGATATTAATGTAATTCAGGGCATGTGCCTTAAGTTTCCCTCTCAATCCTTCAAGAAAAGCATTACTCTCATTTCATATGTGGAGCAAAACTGATCACAAAATAAACTTGGGTGCTTGTACTGAGAAGCAAACATTACAAAATACTAAAATGAAACATGGAACCAAATTGATGTCATCATAGCCTAATGATGTAATGTGTCTAGGGACATTCTAATATAACTGGCTGCCCCCTTGGAGGCTTCTGAATTTGTCAGAGACTGAGAGAAATGCTGATATTTTTGGCACTTACAGAGGAGCAAAGAAGACTCAACCCCCATTCCTATTTATCCAAAGTAACAGAGTCCCAGGGAGTAGCATGTTTCAATGAAAATGGTAATTGGGGTCCAGCTATAAGGGTTATGGGGAAATTAATTAAGAGGTAAGCACACAGTATGGTGAAGAGCAAGAAGTGGGCCCATGGGAAAGTCAATCCAGTTTTATTATCTATTCCAGGGTCATATCAAGTTACATTATTTTACATGTGCAGTTAACTGTGCATATACAGATCATACAACTTGCTTGCTTCTTAGAGTCCACTAGTACCAAATTTTATTTTAATAGTATAATGTTTCCAGACCTCAAGGGCAGAGGAGGGGCAGAGCATTTATTAGCCTATTATTTTCATGAGGAGTTTGCTTGAACTGAAGGACTTTTGCTCCCTGGCCTGAAATCCCTACATTTCAAGATTTTCCACATTTAACTAGGGCAAATAGAAGCAGGATGCATTTCAGTGGATTAGTGAGAGTATTTATATACTTATTTATTGTCAAGTTTATGGAGTTATTAACAAAAATTATGAAAATCCTAAATCAGCTTTCCTGGACTCAGTGAAATTAAAATATGTTTTACTTAAAGAGAGAGATGCATGAGACCCTTTAACAATATGTCTTGTCTTTATTATGTGAC
The DNA here is from genome assembly GCF_902686455.1 of Sciurus vulgaris. Classification (NCBI taxonomy): domain Eukaryota; kingdom Metazoa; phylum Chordata; class Mammalia; order Rodentia; family Sciuridae; genus Sciurus; species Sciurus vulgaris. The sequence continues at coordinate 70,594,607 of NC_136477.1, forward strand.
TTTTTCCATCATAGAATCATGGGAAGCAAGATAGCATACAGACTGTTTGAAACAAATCAGCTCTGTTTGCATCAAGAGAAGCAGACTGAGGTGAGTACTTCAATATATTGTTCCCTTGAAAAGTATAGAGTGTTAGACTTTAATTAAGAATGTAAATCTTGGCTATAGTTTGTGGGTGTTGTAGAATGCAGGTGAGTGCCGACTGACTGGTATCCAGGTGACTGGTCTGGAACATGGGAGAGCACCCATGTTGACATGGGTTTCTGCAAGGATGACATCATGTGACTACCAAAGATATATTTCACCAGCAAGCACGTTTTTCCAAGAGCACTGCTAACCCTAATTAACACCATTCTGACCTCTCTGACTTGTCTCTTATGGAATGAGGATGTTTTTCTGCCTCTAGTCAGAGTTCAGTGTCAAGATAGACTTTAATTTCACTCTGTTGCATATGGTTTTCCAGTTTTCTCAGCATCATTTGTTGAAGAGGCTATCTTTTCTTCATTGCATATTTTTGGCACCTTTGTCAAGTATGAGAAAATTGTATTTATTTGGGTTTGTGTCCATGTCCTCTATTCTGTACCACTGATCTACCTATTTTGGTACCAATACCATGCCATTTTTGTTACTATTGCTTTGTAATAGAGTTGAAGATCTGGTATTGCGATACCCTCTGCTTCGTTCTTTCTACTGAGGATTGCTTTAGCTACTCTGGGTTTCTTATTCTTCCAGATGAATTTCATAATTCCTTGCTATAGTTCTTTAAGGTACATCATTGGGATTTTAATTGGAATTGCATTGAATCTGTATAGCACTTTTGGTAGTATGATCATTTTGACAATATTAATTCTGCCTATCCAAGAACATGGGAGATCTTTCCATCTTCTAATGTTTTCTTTAATTTCTTTCTTTAGTGTTCTGTAATTCTCATTGTAGAGGTCTTTCACCTCTTTTGTGAGATTGATTCCCAAGTATTTTATTTTTTTCGATGCTATTGTGAATGGGTTAGTTTTCCGAATTTCTCTTTCTGAAGATTCATCACTTATGTATAAAAATGTGTTGGATTTATGAGCATGGATCTTGTAACCTGCTATTTTACTGAATTCACTTATGAGTTCTAAGAGTTTTCTGGTGGAATTTCCAGGTTTCTCTAAATATATAATTATGTCATCAGTGAATAGGGATAGTTTGAGTTCTTCTTTTCCAATTCGTATCCCGTTAATTTCTTTGGTTTGTCTAATTGCTCTGGCTAGAGTCTCAAGAACGATGTTGAATAGAAGTGGTGAAAGAGGGCATCACTTCCTTGTTCCAGTTTGTAGGGGGAATGCTTTTGTTTTTCACCATTTAGAATGATGTTGGCCATGGCCTTAGCATAGATGGCCTTTACAATGTTAACAAAACTCAACTCAAAATGGATCAAGCACCTCGGAATCAGACCAGAGACCCTGCATCTTATAGAAGAAAAAGTCGGTCCAAACCTTCAACTTGTTGGTTTAGGATCAGACTTAACAGGACTCCCATTGACCAAGAAATAAAAGCAAGAGTCAACAACTGGGATAGATTCAAACTAAAAAGCTCTCTCTCAGCAAAGGCAATTATCACTAATGTGAAGAGAGAGCCTACAGAGTGGGAGAATATCTTTGCCACTCATACTTCAGATAGAGCGCTAATTTCCAGAATCTATAAAGAACTCAAAAAACTCTACACAAAGAATACAAATAATGCAACAACAAATGGGCTAAGGAAATGAACAGACACTTCACAGAAGATGTACAAGCAATCAACAGATATATGAAAAAATGTTCAACATCTCTAGTAATAAGAGAAATGCAAATCAAAACAACCCTAAGATTTCATCTCATCCCGAATAGAATGGCGATTAACAAGTACACAAGCAACAATAGGTGTTGGCGAGGATGTGGGAAAAAAGGTACACTCATACATTCCTGGTGGGGTTGCAAATTAGTGCAGCCACTCTGGAAAGCAGTATGGAGATTCCTCAGAAAGCTTGAAATGGACCCACCATTTGGCCCAGCTATCCCACTCGTTGGCCTATACCCAAAGGACTTAAAATCAGCATACTACAGAGACACAGCCACATCAATATTCATAGCTGCTCAATTCACCATAGCCAGATTGTGGAAGCAACCTAGATGCCCTTCAGTTGATGAATGGATAAAGAAACTGTGGCATATATATATACAATGGAATATTACTCTGCCATGAAGAATCATAAAATTCTGGCATTTGCAGGCAAATGGATGAATTTGGAGGATATCATACTAAGTGAGATAAGCCAATCTCAAAAAACTGAAGGACAAATGATCTCGCTGATAAGCGAATATGGACATATAATGGGGGGTAGGGGGGGTTAGCATTAGGGTTAGGGTTAGGTTTAGGGTTAGGGATAAGGAGGGTGGTAAGAATGGAGGAAGGAAGGACTGTATAGAGGGAAAAGAGGGGTGGGAGGGTGGGGGTAAGGGAAAAATAACAGAATGAATCAAACAACATTGCCCTATGTAAATTTATGATTTTTTAATAAAAAAAAAATAAAAAAGATAGACTTTAAACTCACATGGAGAAAAATACAGTTCTAATGTTGCCATCCAAATTTAAATTTTCTTCAGGGCACCTGCCAGGTGTGCAGTTAGCCTCCATGAAAGTGGGCAGTGAGGCATTGACTGATTCTCAGGGGACTGAAAGCCCACTTCTATTTGATTAATATTGAATTGTAAGAGAGTTGACAAGTCAGAACTCTAAAGGACACTTTTGACAGGTTTTATTATGGAAAGAGGCCCAGGTAATTAAACTTTGAACAAGTGACAATTTATCAGTCCTAGAATCTAACAGAATGTAAAACTCTGGAGACTAGGCACCCACATTCTATAGACAGTCCATTGTTTAGCTTATGTTAAGGAAATTGTGCAAGACAGAAAGATTATTTCTTGATATGTCCAAATCTCCAAAGTTCTAATCACAAAAATTTCCAGAGTGGGAACACTTTTAGATGTAGATTCATCCCTCACACCAGACCCACAGGGTCACTTACCAGGAGGCACCCACAGGTAAAATACAGTAAACCAGAGAAGACTAATCCACCCAAATCCTCATCTGGGATCATATCTGAGGAGTACTTTGACTTACCTCTTCTATGTCGATATGTGGGAGATGGAAATGATAGGGGATTTGCAATGGTAGGGGTAGGATATTCCGTGTTCTTCATATTGCAGAACTTTCATGTTTGCATGCTGGACATATCTGGTAGGGTGGATGTTTAAATACTGGATAATAATTATTTTTACTCAAATATTTTTCCAATGACTTTACTCTGTATGGAGTCCTATGCATATATTTCTGAAAAAAATAATCTGAGTTTAGAAACATTCAGTGGGAGTGTCACCTGTGGAGTCATTCAGGACAGCAGAGTTAATTATTTTTCTACACAGAAGACAATCTCTTTGTACAGTTGTATGCATATCTTCATGAATCTACTTGTCAATTTTGTCTCCTTGGTGAAGGAGGAAGTGCACCACATGACCAACAATGATATCTCTCATCTAAGGTCAGGCAAAACTTCTGGACATTGTCTCAATAGGCACAAATTAGAGAATGCCAAGATAGGTCCAAGAAAGTTACCTAAATTTGGAAAACTTTGGAACTCCCCTAAATCATTTTTCAGGAATTTACCAGTTGAATGACTTCCATTCCTACTCACAAAGAAATATAGACTGTACTACTCTCCCTGGAAAACTAATATGTCAAAATTTTCACATTACGTATTTGTAGAAATAACAGAAAATATTCCCAAAAAATGTCCAATGTTTACTGGGAAGTGAACATTTATTCTCAGTTCCTACTGTTTTTGCCTTAGCTACCTGCCCCAGGATATGCATGTAACTGCCATCTCCATTGTACTTCTAGTCTTTTAGAAGACTTAAAACTAACCTTTCACAGGAAAGTATTGACACAAAGAGGAGAAAATGTTACACAAACAAATGAGGTAAAAAGTAGTCCACAGGTTTTTCATGACTGTACCATACCACAAACAAATCTATAGTCCCATTGAGAATGTTCTCAATGCCTTTAAATACTCCAACATTAAACTTATATTTTGTATCAGTTTAGTCGTGCAATGTTTTTGGAATGTGATGTGATTTGACCTTCATTCACCCATGCTACTGGGGCAGTGCTTATGTGTCCCAGTAGGTGCAACAATATCATTGGACTGTCACGGACATATAACAGATGGACTTTAATAGAAATTTATTTGTGCTACATCCAGAGTCTCTATATGAGGTACTTTCAGGAATGGTTTTCTTTGAGGCCCACACTTTGACATGTATATTGCTATCTTCTGACTCTGTTTGCACGACATTTTTTCTATTCTTCTGTGTCCTTATTGCTGCTTTTATGAGAAAAAAAATAATTGGATTAAGCTTTCCACCAATTAACTGGATTAGCATTAACCATGACTTTATTTTTTTTAATTTTTTTTTTTTGCTGGCTCATATTAGTCTTTTATTTTATTTTATTTTATTGTAAACAAATGGGATACATGTTGTTTCTCTGTACATGGCGTAAGGCATACCATTTGTGTAATCATAAATTTACATAGAGTAATGTTGTTTGATTCATTCTGTTATTTTTTCCCTACCACCCACCCCTCCCACCCCTCTTTTTCCTCTATACAGTGCTTCCTTCCTCCATACTTGCCCCCCTCCCTAACCCTAACTCTAACCCTAACACTAACCCTTCCCTCCCCCAATTATGTGTCATCATCCACTTATTAGCGATATCATTCTTCCTTTGGCTTTTTGAGATTGGCTTATCTCACTTAGCATGATATTCTCCAATTTCATCCATTTGCCTGCAAATGCCATAATTTTATCATTCTTTATGGCTGACTAATATTCCATTGTATATATATACCACAGCTTCTTTATCCACTCATCACTTGAAGGGCATCTGGGTTGGTTCCACAGTCTGGCTATTGTGAATTGAGCAGCTATGAACATTGATGTGGCTGTATCTCTGTAGTATGCTGATTTTAAGTCCTTTGGGTATAGGCCAAGGAGTGGGATAGTTGGGTCAAATGGAAGGTCCATTCCAAGTTTTCTAAGGAATCTCCACACCACTGTCCAGAGTGGCTGCACTAATTTGCAGTCCCAAGAGCAATGTATGAGTGTACCTTTCTCCCCACATCCTCACCAACACCTGTTGTTGCTCGTATTCTTGATAATTGCATTCTAATTGGGGTGAGATGGAATCTTAGGGTGGTTTTGATTTGCATTTCTCTTATTACTAGAGATGTTGAACATTTTTCCATATGTTTGTTGATTGCTTGTAGATCTTCTTCTGTGAAGTGTCTATTCATTTCCTTAGCCCATTTGTCGACTGGATTATTTGAATTCTTGGAGTAGAGTTTTTTGAGTTCTTTATAGATTCTGGAGATTAGTGCTCTATCTGAAGTATGATTGGCAAAGATATTCTCCCACTCTGTAGGCTCTTTCTTCGCATTGCTGATAGTTTCCTTTGCTGAGAGAAAGCTTTTTAGTTTGAATCTATCCCAGTTATTGATTCTTGCATTTATTTCTTGTGCTATGGGAGTCCTGTTAAGGAAGTCTTGTCCTAAGCCGACATGTTGAAGATCTGGACCTACTTTTTCTTCTATAAGATGCAGGGTCTCTGGTCTGATTCCAAGGTCCTTAATCCATTTTGAGTTTAGTTTCGTGCATGGTGAGAGATATGGTTTTAGTTTCATTCTGTTGCATATGGATTTCCAATTCTCCCAGCACCATTTGTTGAAGAGGCTATCTTTTCTCCATTGCATATTTTTGGCCCCTTTGTCTAGTATGAGAAAATTGTATTTATTTGGGTTTGTGTCCGTGTCTTCTATTCTGTACCATTGATCTACCTTTCTATTTTGGTACCAATACCATGCTGTTTTTGTTACTATTGCTTTGTAGTAGAGTTGAAGATCTGGTATTGCAATACCCCCTGTTTCACTCTTCCTGCTAAGGATTGCTTTAGCTATTCTGGGTTTCTTATTCTTCCAGATGAATTTAATAATTGTTGCTCTATTTCTGTAAGGTACGTCATTGGGATTTTAATTGGAATTGCTTTGAATTTGTATAGTACTTTAGGTAGTATGGCCATTTTGACAATATTAATTCTTCCTATCCAAGAACATGGAAGATCTTTCCATCTTCTAAGGTGTTCTTTAATTTCTTTCTTAAGTGTTGTATAGTTCTCAATGTAGAGGTCTTTCACCTCTTTTGTGAGATTGATTCCCAAGTATTTTATTTTTTTTTGAGGCTATTGAGAATGGGGTAGTTTTCCGAATTTCTCTTTCTGAAGATTCATCACTTATGTATAAAAATGAATTGGATTTATGAGCATTGATCTTGTAACCTGCTACTTTACTGAATTCACTTATGAGTTCTCAGAGTTTTCTGGTGGAATTTCCAGGTTGCTCTAAATATATAATCATGTCATCAGCAAACAGGGATAGTTTGAGTTCTTCTTTTCCAATTCGTACCCCTTTAATTTCTTTGGTTTGTCTAATTGCTCTGGCTAGAGTCTCAAGAACGATGTTGAATAGAAGTGGTGAAAGAGGGCATCCCTGCCTTGTTCCAGTTTTCAGGGGGAATGCTTTCAGTTTTTCATCATTTAGAATGATATTAGCCACGGGCTTAGCATAAATGGCCTTTACAATGTTAAGGAATGTTCCCACTATCCCTATTTTTTCTAGTGTTTTGAGCATGAAGGGTTGCTGTATTTTATCAAATGCTTTTTTCTGCATCTATTGAAATAATCATGTGATTCTTGACTTTAAGTCTATTGATATGGTGAATGACATTTATTGATTTCCTGATGTTGAACCAACCTTGCATCCCTGGGATGAAACCCACTTGATCATGGTGCACTATCTTTTTAATATGTTTTTGTATGAGATTTGCTAAAATTTTGTTGAGAATTTTTGCATTGATGTTCATTAAGGATATTGGTCTGCAATTTTCTTTCCTTCATGAGTCTATGTCTGGTTTAGGTATCAGTGTGATATTGGCTTCATAGAATGAGTTTGGGAGGGTTCCCTCCTCTTCTATTTTATGGAATACTTTGAGAAGAATTGGAATGAACTCCTCTTTAAAGGTTTTGTAGAACTCGGCTGAGAACCCATCTGGTCCCGGACTTTTCTTTGTTGGTAGGCTTTTGATGACTTCTTCTATTTCAGTACTTGAAATTGGTCTATTTAAATTGTGTATGTCCTCCTCGTTCGGTTTAGGCAATTCATATGTCTCTAGAAACCTGTTGATGTCTTCAAGGTTTTCTGTTTTGTTGGAGTATAGATTTTGAAAATAGCTTCTAATTATGTTTTGTATTTCAATTCTGTATGTTGTGATATTACCTTGTTCATTCCGAATTTTAGTGATTTGGGTTTTCTCTCGTCTTCTCTTTGTTAGTGTGGCTAAAGGTTTATCAATTTTGTTTATTTTTTCGAAGAACCAAGTATTTATTTTGTCAACTTTTTGTATTGTTTCTTTTGTTTCAATTTCATTGATTTCAGCTCTGAGTTTAAGTATGTCCTGTCTTCCACTACTTTTGGTGCTGGTCTGTTCTTCTTTTTCTAGGGCTTTGAGCTGTAGTGTTAGGTCGTTTATTTTTTGAGTTTTACTTCTTTTATTAAATGCGCTCCATGAAATAAATTTCCTTCTAACTACTGCTTTCATAGTGTCCCAGAGATTTTGATATGATGTTTCTTTGTTTTCATATCCTCTAAGAATTTTATAATTTCCTTCCTAATATCTTCTGTTATCCATTTATCATATAATAGCATATTGTTTAATCTCCAGATGTTGGAATAGTTTCTGTGTTTTACTCTTTCATTGATTTCTAACTTCAATCCATTATGATCTGATAGAATACATGGTAGTGTCTCTATCTTCTTGTATTTGCTAACATTAGCTTTGTGGCATAATATATGGTCTATTTTAGAGAAGGATACATGTGCTGGTGAGAAGAAAGTGTATCCACTCTTGGATGGATCGTATGTTCTATAAATGTCAGTTAAGTCTAAATTATTGATTGTGTTATTGAGATCTATGGTTTCTTTGTTCAATTTTTGTCTGGAAGATCTGTCCAGTGGTGAGAGAGGCATGTTAATATCACCTAGTATTATTGTGTTATGGTCTATTTGGTTTCTGAAATTGAGAAGGATTTGTTTGACATACATGGATGAGCCACTGTTTGGGGCATAGATGTTTATGATTGTTACATCTTGCTGATTTATGTTTCCCTTAAGCAGTATGAAATGACCTTCTTTATCCCTTCTGACTAACTTTGGCTTGAAGTCCACATTATCTGAAATGAGGGTGGATACTCCAGCTTTTTGCTGAGTCCAAGCGCATAGTATGTTTTTCCCCATCCTTTCACCTTTAGTCTATGGGTATCTTTTCCTATGAGGTGAGTCTCTTGTAGGCAACATATTGTTGGATCTTTCTTTTTAATCCAATCTTCCAGTCTATGTCTTTTGATTGATGAATTCAGGCCATTAACATTCAGGGTTATTATTGAGATATGATTTGGTTTCCCAGTCATTTGGTTCACTTTTAAATTTTGTTTATTTGTTTGACACAACTTGGCTCCTCATTTATTTGACAATTCCTTTAGGATAATTCCTCCCTTTGCTGATTTGCTTCTTTGTTTTTCATCTCTTCCTCATGGAATATTTTGCTGAGAATATTCTGTAATGCTGGCTTTCTTTTTGTAAATTCTTTTAACTTTTGTTTATCATAGAAGGATTTTATTTCATCATCAAATTTGAAGGTAAGTTTTGCCGGGTATAAGATTCTTGGTTGGCATCCATTTTCTTTCAGTGCTTGAAAAATGTTGTTCCAGGCCCTTCTAGTTTTTAGTGTCTGGATTGAAAAATCTGCTGATATCCGTATTGCTTTCCCCCTGAATGTAATTTGGTTCTTTTCTCTCACAGCCTTTAAAATTGTGTCTTTATTTTGTATGTTAGGCATTTTCATTATAATGTGCCTTGGTGTTGGTCTGTTGTAATTTTGTGTATTTGGAGTCCTATAAGAATCTTGAACTTGATTTTCCATTTCATTCTGCAGATTTGGGAAATTTTCTGATATTATTTTGTTGAATAGATTGTTCATTCCTTTGGTTTGTTTCTCTAAGCCTTCCTCAATCCAATAATTGTTAAATTTGGCCTTTTCATGATATCCCATAGTTCTTGTAGATTCTGTTCATGATTTCTTACCATCTTCTCTGTTTGTTGAACATGTTTTCAAGGTTAAATATTTTGTCTTCAATGTCTGAGGTTCTGTCTTCCAGGTGTTCTATCCTACTGGATATGCTTTCTATGGAGTTCTTAATTTAGTTTATTGTTTCCTTCATGTCAAGGATTTCTGTTTGTTTTTTTTTTCAATATCTCTAACTCTTTATTGAAATGATCTTTTGCTTCCTGTATTTGCTCTTTTAACTGTCGATTGGTGCAATCATTCAATGCCTGCATTTGCTCTTTCATCTCATCACTTGCTTCCCTGATCATTTTAATTATGTACATTCTGAACTCCTTTTCTGTCATTTCTTCTGCCATGCTGTCATTGGGTTTTATTGATGTAACATCTAGATTTGTTTGCATCATTTTCTTTCCTTGTTTTCTCATATTGTTCAGGTATCAGTGGACCGCTGAAGTATTGCAGATTTCCTCTATTGACTTACAATGTCCCTGAAGGTTT